>NC_142812.1:51104252-51404252 GCF_049724085.1 Artemia sp. Qi Xiang Cuo
TTGGCGTGTGTGCGTTAGTGTTCATGTGTGTGTGTTTTTATTCTTTTGTGTGTGTGTGTATTATTGTTTGTGTTGTATCTATTTTTTGTGTGTGTTTATTTTTGTGGTTTCAATAAATATTTTTTTTTCATTGAATGTATATAGTTTTGTTGTATTGGTGTTTTTTTGTGTGTGTAAGTTTTTGTGTTTCTTAATTTGTGTGTGTGTGATATTAGTTTTTTGTGTGTGTGTGTGTATGTGTTTGTGTATGTGTGTGTGTTTCTGTTTTTGTGTGTGTGTATGTTTTTTGTGTGTGTGTGTGTGTATGTTTGTGTGTGTGTGTGTGTGTGTGTGTATTCGTTTGTGTGTGTATTTTTTGGCGTTTGGTTGTATTTTTTCGTGTTTTTGGTTTTAATTTTTGTGTGTGTGTGTGTGTGTAATTTTTTGTGTGTGTGTGTGTGTGAGTTTTTTTTGTGTTCTTGTGTAATTTTTTGTGTGTGTGTGTGTGTGTGTGTAATTTTTTGTGTGTGTGTTAGTTTTGGCGTGTGTTTATATGTTTTCGTGTGTGTGTGTGTGTCTAAGTTTTGTGTGTGTGTGTGTGTAAGTTTTTGTGTGCATTTAAGTTTTTATGTGCATTTAAGTTTTCGTATGGATGTGTAAGTTTGTGTGTTTGTGTAAGTTTTTGTGTGTGTGTGTAAGTTTTGGCGTGTGTGTGTGTAGGTTTTCGTGTGTGTGTGTAAGTTTTCGTGTGTTTAAATTTTTGTTTGTGTGTGTAAGTTTTTGTGTGTGTGTGTAAGTTTTTGTGTGCATGTATGGGGACCGGGGGAGGGCCTTTGGGGCCCAGGGAGGGCGTTTGGGGATCCGGGGCCCTTGAGGATTGGGTCGTCTTTTGGGAGCCCAGTGGACCTCTCGGGTCCGGTGGGACCTTTGGGGGTCCGGGGGACCCTTTGGGGGTCCGGGGGACCCTTGGGGGTCGGTTGGCCCTTTGGGAGCCCGGGGGACCTTTGAGGACCAGGGGAGGGCCTTTGGGGGTCTGAGGAGGGCGTTTGGGGGATAACATTTCGAAATTTTTACTTTTTAGTTTACTTTTTGCGGCGCATCCCTGCGGCGCATCCTGCGGCGCTTTCCTGCGGTGCCTCCCTGCGGCGCATCCCTGCGGCGCTTTCCTGACCCGCGGCGCTTTCCTGCGGCACATCCTGCGGCGCTTTCCTGGCCCCCGGCGCCTCCCGGCGGCGCTTCTCGGGTCCGGGGGACCTTTGGGGGCCGGGGGAGGGCCTTTGGGGCACAGGGAGGGCCTTTGGGGCACAGGGAGGGCCTTTAAGGGTCCGGGGGACAGTTGGGAGCCGGGGGGACCTTGGGGGACCGGTGGTGGGCCTTGGGGCCCCCGTGGGTCCTTGGGGAGCTCGATGGGCCTTGGGGGGGCCCGGGGAGGGCCTGTGGGGGTCGGGGTGGGCCTTGGGGGGCGCCGGTGGTCCTTTGGGAGCTTAGGGGGCCTTTGAGGACCGGGGGGCTTCCTTCGGGGTTGGGGTAGGAGGATTGGAACCCTTTGGGGTTGGGGTAGAGAACCTCACAACACTGTTCAAATGAAACTTGTGTATTATAACGACCACAGAGTTTCACCCTCAAACTCTCTTCTAAAACCTTTCCTAAAATCATCTTTCAAAATGTCTCTAACTGTTTCGCCGAAATAGTTCCATAACCTGTCTAAAACAGTTTCGCCCAAATAATCCCTAAATGTAATTCAGCGTGTTCCTTTTGTTTTTGGCATCTCTGCGCTAATACATTTCAAATTAATAAGAAACCTGATTCCCGCGCTAAAACAATTCATCGCTAAGATGTTTCTTGGAGAATGGTTTCCATGGCCTTTGGCTATTAATATCCTTTGGATTTCGATCAAAAGAGTTGTTTCCGAGGCAATGACATTAATGACTTGGATCTATTCCTGGAGAATCGTTTCTAGGCGAAAATTTTTAAAGTCTGACAGATGATGTCATTGGTTGATTGATCTGTCAAGAAAGAAGAATTAATTTGTTGTTTCTAAGGGGAATTATTGATTCACGATAGGTGAATTGAGGTCGACCGCACAGGTGTTCCAAGGTCGATGTTGTTGTTGTTGTAAGTGCACGCTCTCAGCGAATGTCAAGGTCGTTGTTGTTGTTGTTGACTCACTTTGATTACGCAATCAATTTCTCAGAAATCCATTTCCCCTAGGGACTCTATTCCCATATTAGGACCATAAACCACGTGGTGATCGTGGGAGTTTTAAAAAAAAGTGTCCGGATCGGGATTCGAAGGGGTATTGTAATCGTGGGAGTAGAACCCCCCCATTCTACTACCCCCCCCCTCCACTGCCCTCAGAAATGGGGGAAAGAAGGGCCTCTGAGCCTTCCCCTTGAGGCAGATCCCATTTATTTTTGATTGTGAGTATTTTTGATTTTCCCTACAAAATTGACACATCGGAGAGGTAAAGCTAGGTCAACTCACAATGTCATTCTATCGTCGTTAGCCATTTTCATAGACTGATGCTGTTTCAAATTTATTACAAATTACGTGAGTTAACAACCCCTTCGGGGTTATCTTAACTGTTAATCAGTTTAATCCTTTTTTTTTCTCCACCGTCATACAATCCAATCACTAATTAGAATCATTCACACTCCTATTTTTCAAAACATTAATTAATATCCTTCAGAGTGTCCAATTTGCGAATCCAGTTTTGCAAAAATGTCAAATACCCACTCTCTTTGAAAAACTAAACCAGACTATACCCACCAACCCAGACTATACCCACCAAACCAGATTATACCCACCAAACCAGCCTTGCTATAGCAGGAAGGAACGTAAAGGCCCAGAAACTTATAGTTGACCCAGAAACTTGTCTGCTTGGCCCAGAAACATGTCTGGTTGGCCCGGAAACTTGTCTGGTAGGTTTTGTATAATTCCATATGCAATTGACATCAATAGCATTAACTAGTCTGGTAATCTGCCATGGAAAGGTGCCAGGGAACGTAAAGACCGCAAATAACACAGGATGGAACATAGTCTAGGCAAAATATAACCTTGATTACTACTGATAAAGGCCTTGGAAAAGGCGTTGATAAAGGCCTGTGAAACCAATATAGTTGGTCTTTAATATTTCATTGATTTAAAAAAACTTTTTCCACAAAACAGATTTTTCAAATAAATTTAAAGAGCTACATAAAACCAAAAATGAACAGAAATAAAGTCAAATAATCTTCCAAGCGCACAACTACCACAAATCACCATCAATAAATAAATGAAACCCAAAACGAACAGAAATTACAATAAATACCTGAGTCAAATTCAAAACGAGCAAAAATTAACATGGGTAATGCTGAAAACCCCCATGCCTTCTCAAGACCAGAACGTGATTTGCACTTTACTGAAAATAAAATACATTTTAAACGTGTTCTTCTTTTTGAATTTAACAAAGAAAAAAATATTAAGACTTTAAGGAATAAATATTAGTATATTTATATTAAACTGACAATCCCCAGGAATTTCTTTTTTTATTAATTTTACCCCTTGTTATATATTTTTATATTTTCAATTAAAAGTTGTACTATATACCCATTGCTAAAATTTCATAATTTCATTTAAAAGTTGTATTCATTGTTATATATTTTTATATTTTCAATCAAAAGTTGTGCCCATTGTCATATATTTTTAGATTTTGAATTCAAAGTTGTACCCGTTGCTATATGGTTTTATGTTTTCAATTTCAAGTTTTACTGTTGTTATATCTTCAATTAAAAGTTATGCCCGTTGCGATATATTGTAATATTTTCAATTAAAAGTTGTAGCCATTGTTGGGTGTTTTTAAGTTTTTAATTATAAATGGAAAAACAATATGGTCCAAGAAAGTATTTGCTCTACTATTTTGAAAGAAATAGTTTTGCCCTCTCCCCTAGGATTTTTGAAGAATATCTATTTTTGGTATTTTCCCTGAAAAATACCTTTTATTTGTATTTTCAGAGGAAAAATTAGAATAACATTAAAATTGTCTCTTCGATTTTGAAAAATACCTTTTGCCCCTTCCCCTCGACATTTTGAAAATTGACGCCTCGGGCTTCCTTAATCCGAAACCTTTTTATTCGTCTTTTGAATGTGAATCCACTGTCATCTTGGATAATTTATAGATGTTCTAGTATTATTGTTTGTTTGTGCTCTTTTATTTTTGTTTATTTGTTGTTTATTTATTGTTTGTTTATTTATTGTTTATTATTTATATTGTTTGTTATTTATTATAAACTTTCTCTTTTTAGATACTGAAGAAAAAGATATTTTAGGTTCGATCCTTTTGCCATCCTATCGAATCAGCCCTGTTGGACCTGACGAAAAAGTATTTCGTAAGTTTGCATTTAAAGCTGAACATGCTAATATGAGAACTTATGTATTCGCTGCTGATAATCATGAAATTATGGTTCAGTGGATGAACGCTTTAAGTCTAGCGGCAATTCTCCAAACAACACCAAAACATCTGTAAGTAAATCTGGTGTTTTCTTGTTAAAAAGGTATTTTCTTCTGTTCTGACAAAAATGCCAACATTAGAGCTTAAACATTCACTGTTTAATTAATTTCTCATATCACGCTGCCTATCTATTTACAAATTAAACAAATTTAATTACAGAAAAACAGGTATAATATTTTAAATAAGACAGTGGAAAACAACAAAAACAAACTTTTAATAACAAGAAAGGTCCAAACATTTCGACTTCATTTCGAATTCTAGATTTCTTCATTTCGACTCATTTCGATTTCGACTTCATTTCATTTCGACTACATTTCGACTTCTAGATGCTTTTATCAACGAAAAAAATAATTTATAAAAAACAAAAGATAAACTAGATTTAACAGTAAAATTAAATAAAAGGAAAAAAAAAAAAAAAACAGACGAAAAGCAACAAAAATCACATAATGTTGATTTTCGTGACGAACAATTGTCTTATTCATTATTATTTTAAAAAAACTATGTTTTCTAAAGAGTTAAAGAGGCTGATTTACACGATCAAACATTAAAACGTACAGGGCTTAGGAGGAACAGTGGGGGGGCGGCAGCCCCCCAACCCCCCCCTTTCGCAGCCTTTAAAAAAAAAAAAAATTTTTAACTGAAAGTAAGGAGCGACATTAAAACTTAAAACGAACAGAAATTATTCCGTATATGAAAGAGGCTGTGCCCTCCTCAACGCCTCGCTCTTTACGCTAAAGTTTTTATTGTTTAAAAAAAGAGTTGTGAGAAAGTCAAACTTTAGCGTAAAGAGCGAGGCGTTGAGGAGGGCACAGCCTCTTTCATATACGGAATAATTTCTGTTCGTTTTAAGATTTAATGTCGCTCCTTACTTTCAGTTAAAAAATTTTTTTTTATTTAAAAAAAAGAATCAGTGATCGAAAAACAATGAATTTTTTTTTTCAGTAAAAAAGGAAGGAGTGATCGGATTGAGCTGAAATTTCGAGGATAAGCGCCGGGGCCCGTGTAATGATTAACATCTAAATTTAAGCCAAATCGTAAACCTTTAACGGGGGGCTGTGGTGGGTGGGTCCAAACTTCCGGCCCAGTTTACCCCATGAAGATAAAGTCGGAGGAGGATGAAATTTTGCAAGTTTCTTAGTTTGAGCTTGGGGTACAAAATGCGATTACCGCCGTCTCTCTGCGACCTCTAGGACCTGAAATCGCTTAACATTGTGGTGGGTCGCCTCTTTATAGAGGCACAAGTGTGCCTCCTTGATTATTACTATGTAAGTTTTTCGTCTGTGTTTTCAGTTTGTTTTTTTGTTCTTTTGATGTGTATATTCTGTTTAATTTAATTTTTTCTTTTCTTTCTGTTTATAAAGCCGGGCGTGAAGTCAAAATATTCGGGTGTTTTTTTATTATTATTAAAAGTTTCTGTTTTTTTTCACTGTAAAATTTAAAACATTGTTCAGTTTTTTCAGTATTTTCATTTGTTTAATCTGTAACATCCACTGGTGAAATAATATAATTAAAATCTTGTGGTTCAAGGCTCTGAAAGTAGCAGCAATTCTCCAAAGGACACCAAAAGTAAATCTGAAAGAGTCTGCACGTTCTAAAACAAGCTGTTCTTGGTTTCCAAAACAAGCCGTTTTTGGCACGTTCTTGTCTTCCAAAACAAGACGTTCTTGGCTCGTTCTTGGCTTTCAAAACAAGCCGTTCTTGGCTCTATAATTTTTCGAGTACTGGGCAATAAAAAACAACGCCTGACTAGTTTGCTGCGGAATAGGCTCTGCAACGGGAACGTTTTTATATATTAACCAAGTGCCCCCTTTTTTTTAATCAAATATTCAGTGCTTAATTTACAAATGGTGTAAAAGAGTAAAATAAAAGTTAATGCATCCGAATGCGCTAAAAAGTAAAAAAAAAATCCAGCATTTTACTAAAAAGCAGGATTTTACTGCTCTTTGCTTGCATTGAATTAAGGTGAGATGGAAAGGCGTGAAGTACCTCTTTGCTTAACACTTCCTATCGACGCCTCGTAAACAATTATCATAAATGGTGCTAGGGATCTGTGTAGTAGTGTGTTTTGAGACAGGGGGGAAGGGGGTCGCGAGGTTGAAAAAATTAATAGGTTGCCAATTTTATTGTTTCAGTGCTCCATTTGTTGGCATTCAGTAAAACAATAACAATGTAAAACATAACAAGCAGTAAAACGTAACAATGAATTGGCTATTGTGTGAACACATTAAACATTGAATGTAAAAGCAATAAATTCTTTTGGACGGCGTTTTTGGACGGCGGAGGAAGTGTTTTCCCCCTCCTCCTGTTCTCCTGTTTTCCTCCTGTTCCCTGTGTTTCTCTGGTACATCTAACTCGATGCTGTGAAAATGCAAATAAATTTGGTTTTGTTTCGCCAATGTATTCGTCAATCGGTTCTTTTCTGCTATATTGCTCCTTTTATTGAAGGAACACCTCACTAGATTTGATTTCCTTTGATCAAAGTAGTCTGCACGCAACATTTTTTCTGTTAATGTCGTCGATTACCCATGATGCACACTTCAACATAACCCGGTTCCAACACCCCAACGTAACCCGGTTCCCACACCCCAACATAACCCGGTTCCCACACCCCAACATAACCCGGTTCTTATGTCATTTAATTAAGATATAACCTATCTCGGTTATCATAATGAAAGGTTTCGTAAATAATGCCTTGATCCAAATTCATAATCATTATGGTCCCCAACAAACCAGATCACTGCTCGAGGACAAGATTACTTATGGTTACTTGTGATACATTTACTTATTATGATATATCAGGTTACTTGTATAATCTTACTGTTTTTCTCCCTTCTTTTATTTCTCTCTCTCCCCACCTCCCTCCCTCAATGTCCTCTTTCTCTCCCTCCGCTTTCTCTTTTTTTGTGCATATTTGTTGTGATATCTGAATTTTTCGTATATATATATATATATATATATATATATATATATATATATATATATATATATATATATATATATATATATATTTCACTTTCGATTAAATGTTTTTTTTAATATTTTTCCTCCTGTGATGTATTTTTCTTTTGGCAAAGTTTAAATAATAAAAACTATAGTTAATAAGGATCTTTTGTAATCTTTTATTGAAAGTTTCGAGTAATATAAAATTAAGTGAGTTGACATTAAACTTCAATTGTATCAAAAAATAAATCATGAATATTCAGACATGGAACTGCTCAGATGAAAAAAGATACAAAACTACAAGTTAATTTTAACTAGTTATGGTTTATATTCTCTGTGCATGATTTCGACTTGTTGTTTTTCGGCAATTATATGGTTACAATGAACCAACGTAAGGCGACAGTTAGAGTATCATTTCATACCTGGAATTCAGTTCTGTCCACCAACCGAATTATATTTCAAAAATGTGCTTTGCATTCTTAGATTGAAAATAAAGTTGAGAATCCTTTGAAAATCGTCGAAAAAAGGAAATTTTTTCTATTTTCTAAGGAGGTTTAGATCTTTTCTAAAACAAGTTCTATGTAGTATCATACCGTACTTGAGATTCAGTTCTATCCACCAACCGAATTATATTTCAAAATTTGCTTTGCATTCTTAGATAAAAAATTAAGTTGAGAATCCTTTGAAAATCGTCGAAAGAAGGAAAATTTCCCTATTTTCTAAGGAGGTTTAGATCTTTTCTAAAACAAGTTCTATATAGTATCATTCCATACCTGAGATTCAGTTCTATTCACCAACCGAATCATATTTCACAATTTGCTTTGCATTCTTAGATTGAAAATTAAGTTGAGAATCCTTTGAAAATCGTCGAAAAAAGGAAAATTTCCCTATTTTCTAAGGAGGTTTAGATCTTTTCTAAAACAAGTTCTATATAGTATCATTCCATACCTGAGATTCAGTTCTATCCACCAACCGAATTATATTTCAATATTTTCTTTGCATTCTTAGATTGAAAATTAAGTAGAGAATCCTTTGAAAATCGTCGAAAAAAAGAAAATTTCCCTATTTTCTAATTAGGTTTAGATCTTTTCTAAAATAATTCTATATAGTATCATTCCATACCTGAGATTCAGTTCTATCCACCAACCCAATTATATTTCAATATTTGCTTTGCATTCTTAGATTGAAAATTAAGTTGAGAATCCTTTGAAAATCGTCGTAAAAAAGGAAAAATTTTCCTATCTTCTAAGGAGGTTTAGATCTTTTCTAAAACAAGCTCTATATAGCATCATTCCATACCTGAGATTCAGTTCTATCCATCAACCGAATTATATTTGAATATTTGCTTTGCATTCTTAGATTGAAAATTAAGTTGAGAATCCTTTGAAAATCGTCGAAAAAAGGAAAATTTCCCTATTTTCAAAGGAGGTTTAGATCTTTTCGAAAACAAGTTCTATATAGCATCATTCCAAACCTGAGATTCAGTTCTATCCACCAACCAAATTATATTTCAAAATTTGCTTTGCATTCTTAGATTGAAAATTAAGTTGAGAATCCTTTGAAAATCGTCGAAAAAAAAGGAAAATTCCCCTATTTTCTAAGGCGGTTTAGATCTTTTCTAAAACAAGCTCTATGTAGTATCAATCCATATTTGAGATTCTGTTATATCCACTAACCGAATTATATTTCAAAATTTGCTTTGCGTTCTTAGATTGAAAATTAAGTTGAGAATCCTTTGAAAACTGTCGAAAAAAGGAAAATTTCCCTATTTTCTAAGCAGGTTTAAATCTTTTCTAAAACAAGTTCTGTATAGTATCATCATTTTGGTTCGATGAAGGGATGCATCTGACCTAATGACATAAGTAACTTGTCCCATATGTGCATTTTAAAGCTGTAGCTTCGTCGCAAAATCCTCCGTTTCAGAAAAATCATATATTTTAAAGTGAGAATTTTGTTGAATTTTTCTCCCGAAATTCAGTGCTGTCTTTTGCCGATCCACTGACTACCCTTGGACACAAACTCCTCTCAGATGGAACAAAAATAAAGACTTTGTCATAAATTTTCTAGCAACCTAATTCGGGTTGCCTCATGTCAACCTTGTTGTCTGGAACCTACGTTAGGTGTCTGTTCACCACCGAAGAGGATTGCTCGTTCCTCTAACCCGGTGACTCCCAACGTGGGGCATAGGCCCTACCAATGGGGCATTGCAAAATTTTGATGAGTCATGTGCAGGTCGCGCACCCATCGGCTAATTATACTTTAGAGTCTTAATTTTGAGAATAAAAATATTTTAATACGAATGACGTCACATTCATGCGCATTTCAAGAGCAAAAAAGATACATGATAGTATTGCAATGACATACATCGTATAAAAGATGTTGTATTGAGACAATATTTTTTAATTAGCATTAAAAAATGTTTTTTAAGTTGCAAATTGGAGGACCCGAAACAAGATACTAAATGTTGGGGCCCCTGCCCTGAGTGATACTTACACCAAGTTAATGTCATTTTAAGCTTCCTTCAGGTGAATGCAAGTAAATTTTGGAGTAGCCAAATTTGAGTATCACGAGGGTGCATCAGGATTTTAGAGCATGACCCAAAATCAGTTGGGAACCACTGCTCTGCAGCCTTAATAAAATTAAATTAAAAAAAATCATGTGAATGACGTCAATTTCATGTGCATCTAAAGAGCAAAAAAGTAAATGATAGTATTGAAATGACGTTATGAATGTATAAAAGGTGTTGCATACAGACAAAAATTGTCATTGGTATAAGATATGCCTAGAGGACAACGCAAAAAAGGAAACCAAGTTAATGGCCTTTTAAGTTTCCTTCAGGTGAATACGCGTAAAATTTCGAGCAACAAATTTAAATATCACGATGGGGCATCAGGATTTTAGGGCATGGCCCAAAATTGGTTAGGAACCACTGCTCTGACATCACATTCTTTTAAAAACCCCGTAAAGCCATTACAGATTTGGTAGCTTTTGGGTTATGCCCTCTATTGGCAAGAAGTACTTTGTTGCTTAAGCCTTCATAATCTTCCTTGGGACTGCAGAGTGTCTTGCAGACACTTTAACAGTACTTACATGCACCAGCTACCAGCATGCAATTCTGCAAATTAGCCAGCTCTGACTGGCTCCCTCGTAATAGAGAGAAAGCTGTCGAGCGAATTTACATTTTAGAAAGTGTCACTCAAGAAAAGTTGTAAAGTTTAGTTTTTCTGAGCTCCTCATCAATATTTGATTCCACTGCAGTCTTTGTGAATTAGATGACATGTCAGAATTGTAGATTAGGCTATATACTTGGTTTTGGGACTTGATAGCTTTCTCACAAGATACTTCGACGATGGCATCCTTAAGAAGCGTAAGCATGAGCAACAAATTTCAAATATCATTCCACTTGCTATCTGTGAGCAGGAAGTCAACCTAATTGAAACGCGCAAGCAGAGCCGCTCCTGGGGTTGGTGGTGCCCGGGAAAAGTAAATTTCAGCGCCCCCCTGACTCAAATATAAGAAAAAGACCGAATCAAAATGAAAAGTTTGGTCAAAGTGGAGGGCTGAGGGGGGGGTGGCTGGTGGCTGGAGGGGGCGTCCCCCTCCAGCCCACTTTGTGGTTCTGCCCGTAAGTGCGCTATGCTCATTATTTTCTCTCTGGGGTCTTATAGAAGACGTAACAAATGATACGTGAAGTCACTTAGTGGTTACATGAAAGTTTTGTTTATTTGCACTCACAAGGTGAAATTTTTCAGCACTACAGCTTACTATATTTCTAACTTTCTGAAAAAGATTGGGAACTTGAAATAGGGGAACTTGTAGACAATTTTGGTTTAGATTTTAATTTGGTTTGAATTATGCATAAGCTGCTTCCTTAGAATAATCAACATTGTCATAGCGCATACTCACGAGTCTCTCAATTCCCCAATGGTTTTTAAGTTAAACCAATCTATAATCAGAAAATTTATTTTCTTTCTCGTCAGCGGTAGGTCCTTTTAATGCCAATTTTGTATTCAAAACTAAGTTCAATTTCAATGTTTTAACAATAGCCTTGATTAATTGATAGCTGGATTGATGGTCGGATGAGCTTATGCCAAATTCTATTGAGTCATTGCATACCAGAAATTTTTCTGCATTTCAAGAGTCCCAATGGTTGTGGTAAAAGAGTTGAATTTGGAAACTAGCCATCATTCTAAATTCACATATGATTTCCACCTTAATTTTGGGATTGTAATCGTTACTTGTTGTTTCTGGTACTTGGCCATTATTTGGGCCTTTCTAAAAAGTGAAGTTTGGTTAATGAAATAAAATAGGATTAATTTATAAGAGTTTATAAACAAATTGGGGTACTTTATATTTGCACACTAGGGGGGGGGGGGGTAAAGCATAGCATATCTTTGCATTCCATTTCTCAATAGCGGTCTCTTGAAAATAACCAGCCTGGCGGATTTCGTCTCTCATTAGTATATAGAAGTGTACGTTTACGGTTTAACGCAGTACCGTAATTTCTGTTCGTTTCGGGCACAGTAGACAGAATATACCCAGTAAGCTTATCGCAGATCATTTCTGGTCTTCGTGAACAAAAAGCTCCTCCCACTTATTTCTGTTTCAATGCACTTTGCACTCCTTCCCACTTGTTTCAATGCACTTTGATGGAAACAGACGGAAACAGACTAACCTGCATTCCCGCTAATCTGACTTCGCCTATGTTTATATCTGCAAAAACGTTCTCCGGAGCACTCGCACCCCGGTCCGGGTTTTATAATGGGTGAGATAGAGAATGATCATACTGCTAATTATATAAACTGTGGTTTCGGGTTTCGTTTGTTTATTGATGGTGATTTGTGGTAGTTTTACGCTTGGAAAATTATTTGACTTCATTTCTGCTCATTTTTGGTTTAATGGAGCTCTTTACTTTTCATTGAAAAACTTATTTTGTGGATTTTTTTTTAAATCAATATGAAGATAATGTCCTTTGTGCTCTATTTTGGAGAAGGGTGCTCTGGGACAATGATGATTAAAACAGCGGGGCTGTGTGATTTAGTGTTCGAGCTCTGGGCTCCTTCATGGGTTACTATTAGCATTGCAGATATGAAGATAAGGCCTTTCGTAAATTAGTCTAGCAAAATATACAAAGACGACTGTGATTGGAACAGCGGGGCTAAATGTAATAGCGTACAGGCTTTGCGCTCCTTCAAGGGCTACCATCAACATCGGTGAATATGAAGGTAAGGTCCTTCGTGCAATAAGTCTGGAGAAAGATGCGATAAGCAAGGCCGTATCTAGGATTTTTTTCGGGGGGTGGGGCGTTACAAAAGGATTTTTTTGGGAAGGGGGTTACAAAAACTTAAATAAACGCATAACAAATTTGTTTATATTCATTTTTATTTACGTTTTTCACGAGTCGGACAAACATTTTTTTTTGGGGGGGGGGAGGTCAATCGTTGCCGAGACAGCGACGATTAAAACAATGGGACTGCATGACCTAGTGTTCGAGCTCTGGGCTCCTTCAAGGGTTATAATCAACATTTCTGAAGCTTAGGATAAGATCTTCCCCAAATTATTCTTTCGAAATATGCACTGATTCAGCAGCGATTAAAGACTAGTTATAGCTGAAAACTGCCAATTACCCTGGTTCATAGATCCCCTGTCCGTTTGTACCACCTCCCCATTAGAGGCTCATATCTTTCGATGTTTATTAGCAGCCTTCTATTTATGTTATGCAGATTTGATGCTTCTTTTTGTCATTAAATCCCAACGATAATGGTGATTCTGTCTTCCGCAAGTCGGATGTGATAATTCTTAAGGTATTTTAAAGGGTATGCCTTCGCTCCATGATAAAATTAATTCCGTTTCCTTACTTTCTTGCGATCATAGTACTTCAGTATCTTATCAGCTAATATTTCCTGTGCATCTCCAAGCGAGAAAAGGGAGCTTTATTTTGAAAAGAAGAAAAATAAAAAAAAAGTTTCTCGAGGACCAAATGAGATGCAGTAAAATTGAGTGGACTAGTCGGAAATTAATGATGGGAAAATCTTAAGAATAATGAGATTTTAAGGGATGGAGGTGGAGAGGGCAGAATTCTTTTCCTCTGCCTGCAAATAAGTAATAAATTTGGTAATAAGTGCTCAAACAACAGTATTTTGGAAAGGGGAGGGTCAAGTTCGAAAAAAGTACACTGTAAGGCGGCTATCGATCTGTTCTTCCAGGGGAAAATCCTTTGGTTCTATATTTGGGGAAGATACCTCCTCCATGAACTCCCCTCCCACGTGCTGAGGCATGAAATTGATTGTGGGAATATACCAAGAAATATAATTTTTATTGAAAAAATACTCTTCATTAAACAGGAATTTGATATATATATATATATATATATATATATATATATATATATATATATATATATATATATATATATATATATATATATATATATATATATATATATATATATATATATATATATATGTGTGTGTGTGTGTGTATATATATATATATATATATATATATATATATATATATATATATATATATATATATATATATATATATATATATATATATATATATATATATATATATATATATATATATATATATATATATATATATATATGGGTAAAAATAATGGGAAATTTCACCCGGGTTTTATGTAACATTTCTAGGAATTCGGTGATAATCTAAATGCTCTGCCTATTGCTTTGTGTTGACGAATGAATTACTGATATGATCCTCATAAGTTATGATAAGTATAATTGAAGCCATGCTACGAATTAGCACGGTTTTATCACAGGAGTAGATCTAGACCAAAATCTTTGAAAGGGGGGGGGGAATGACAAGGGTGACAATAAGTAAAATCCTGGGGGGGGGATGTGACAAGGGTGCCAATAATTGACCAAATTTATTTTTAAACAGAGTAAAAAACAGGAAAAAACAAAGAATGAGGGCGCCAGAAAAATCCTGGGGGACTTGGTGTCCCCCCGCTCCCCCTGCATCTGCCACTGTTTTATTATACTTTTCTTGGAATCGATGACTCTCTAAACACTGCACACTGGAGATAAGCGTCTGTCGGTCGTAAATTGCTGATACGGACCTCATAAGTATAAATCAAGCTGGGCTATAAATTAACGCGGTTTCACCTAACCTTTTTAAAGATCGGCAACAACCTAAATATTCCACCCACTACAATTATGAGTGTGTTGATGCATGAATTGCTGATATGGGCTTCATAAGTATAAATGAAGCTGCAATATAAATTAACGCGGTTTTACCTAACCTTTTTAAGGATCGACGATACCCTTAATCTCCTCTCACTAGAGGTATGCGTGTGCTGGCGCATAAATTATTGATATGATCTTCATAAGCGTAAATGAAGCCTCATAAAACTTCATATTTTCAAAAAAGCCAAATAAAAAAAAAACAATACAATTGCTCTCTATTGAAGCTTTCTTAACGAAAACAAGAGAAATATGTCAAAAATTCTAAAAGTATAGGAACTCTTAGGAACAATCGTAAGTTTTCGGCAGGGGGGGGGGGTATATCCTTCCGTGCATACCATATTACATATTACAGTGTCTCTTATGACCCTCAAATCCTCTTCCCTGGATTATACTTTGCTCAAGCTGAGCAAAGTATCAAGCACTTACAATTTTTTTTAGATTTTGCTGAGCGCCATGTAAATCGAATCTTAATTTTAATCTTAAATAAAAAGTCATTGACCTCTTTGTAGATGGCAGGACTAATCAACTCTTGCTAGAAAGCCAGACCTTATAACCCGTAATATATGAAAAACAATGAAAATTATATAAGTCAATTGAGTACAGTTCAAAGTAATTTTCAGCATTGCATGACTAAAACTAATCACTGATCGAATGTTTATTAATGAGCTTGCTAATTATTTTTACTCAAGCATGTATGGTGTAACGATCCTTGCGGGCATGAGGGTATATTTTTGTTGTTCTTGTACCATAGCATCCAAGAAACGTGAAATTTGAGTCTAACCGCATTTGTGAGCTCCTGAGAAAAAAAAAATTAAATTATGTTAATTCGATTCTTCTACTGTCCTGGTGAGTAACTTTTGTACTAAAGATTTCCCGCAATTTTTATACTGTTGTTTCATGGCTCGGAATAGGATAATGTTATTTCGAAGTAAAATTTTTCATAAAAATGTTAAAAAGAAAATAAGTGCATAGAACTAATCCCCACAAAGGCTCCATGACCCAGGGCCGTTTTTAGGGTTGGTGTTGCCCGGGGGAAATTAATTGCAGCGCCCCATCCCGACTAAAATATAAGCAAAAGAAAGCCGAATCAAAGCGATAAATTTGATCAAAGTGGGCGATTCTCCATCCGCAGTGCCTCCAAGCCATGGTGCCCGGGGCAACTGCCCGGTTATCCCCTCCCTAGGAACGGCTCTGCCATCACCTAACTCAAAAACAAAATAGAGGATCATAAGGATTATAAGATCATTAATTGGGATTTACATTGGGATTTTACTAATACTGTGGTTTAGCTAGCGCTAATTTGAGTAAATCAGATTTTTCATGGAATTCCTGACTGCTTGAAAAATAGTGATTCACTCAAATTAGCGCTAGCTAAATCTCGATATTGCTAAAATCTTACTGTGAACGAGCTTTACGAAAAGCTAAACAGACACCAATAAATCCTAGAAGGAGCTTAAAAAAAGGAAAAAGAATTGGCAAGAAGCCAAACAATTTTCAACAGTTTTCAGAAAGCGAAGAAGTTAAATATTTGGCCTGATTCAGGCATCATGTTCTATACACTATGAATCACCATTACATGATTGAAATGTGACTTTACAGATGTAGTAAAGTGTTTGCTAGTGCAGAATTACTCCTCCTCAGTCACTTTACTTTATCCGACCCCTCCCCCTACTGTGCAAATATATTGCCCAAATTATATATTCTTCGTTCATTTTCCGTTTCTTGATTTTGTCGATGTTATTTGCTCATTATGGGAGGGGGGGGGGGGTAAAGTAACGTATAGCGCTTTTAGGAACCATACAAGTAAGGACTGTAGAATTTTGCAAAGTTGTTTTTAGAATTGTATAGTGTTTCCTTCTGAGAGGAGGGAATCACTGTTATCACCGTAAATTGAATTTGAGTATGGGTTATGTGACCAATGTAATTTGTTTGATCAGAAGAGAAAAATTAAAAAATCCACAGGGGCTTAAGGAGATCAGTATGGAGCTGAGAACACAGATTATCTATTAGGTTATCTCACTCCTAGCAAAACACAAGGGCGATGTGTTCCTCAATTACATTGACTATCTGCCTATCTAACAAGACTAGCCTGCTCGTACAATGTCACGCGATGTCATTGGATTGGATAACGCTCCGCCTGTGCTTGGGTTGGATTGGATAACGCTCCATCCGCTCAATGTCCTTGGATATTTTCCACCTTTAAGAAGCCAAGTCATCTGATTGGATGGCTTTTGAGGTTTGCAAAAATATTAAAGTGAGAAATCTGTGTAAGCATCAATAATCTGTACTGGGAAAAATTAAAACATGGACTTGAAAGATATGGTGATTTAAGATCAAGTAATGGTATAGCTCCCAAAGCATACTTGCTTTCAGTTTTCGACTTTTCTGTACTATCCAAGTTATTTCGAGTCTGAGACAAAAAGGCGTGTATGTAAATTTTATGAGTCATGAAATTGTAATTCAAAAGCTTAAGTGGAAAAAAATTAGTACAAAGGTCAACCATCAAGTTGGTGTCAATTTTGAGTTGGGATCGGGCCAGGGACAATGAAGTTCGGTGGTTATATCACTGTTATCGCAACTATATATTCATCTCTTTCTGTACAATATTTTTTTCAAGTTGTTATGTCAAACATGTTCATGCTTGCTTCCGAAGGGTGTATTCGAAGGAACTTGAAAATTGAGAGCTGCAGTGGTGTAATTTCGGCAAAAGCCGGGGAGGGGGAGGGGTTCAAAGTTGGAGCCAATTTCCCAAATCAAGTGAAAATGACAGTGAAAACTGAAAAATGAGCCATAGAGGTAAATATATAGGCTACTAAAGAAAACTGATCCGTTTCTTGGGATGCTTAAATTATGCAGGATTATCTTAGTTTTGACAAGATTTTTAAGAAACTAAATTTCATCGGGGGGGGGGGGCAAACTGGGGTGCAAACCAAGGTCTGGGAGGGGCAGTTGCCTCCTGCTCAAATCAAATTACGCCAATGGAGAGCTGTTTATTTTTACTGAACCTTAAGTTTTAAGCACTTGAATGAGAATCTAACCCCGTGATTCCCAGCGAGGGGTGCAGGCCCCGCCGATGAGCCATGGCAATATTTTGGTGGATCATGGGCAGGACGTGCACCCTTTGGCTGACTATACTTTAGATCCTTAATTTTGAAAAAAAAATTATATAAATAACGTGACAATCATATGCGTTTTAAGAGCAAAAAAACATGATTGCATCGTAATAACCTCCTGCATTATATAAAAGGCGTTTTATACAGACAATATTTTTCAATAGCATATAATATAATATAATATGATATGCATATAATATGTATATATAATATGCATTGAGGACAACCCTAAAAAAAAAATTACTAAGTTAATGGCCTTTTAAGTTTTCTCCAGGTGAATGCATGTAAAATTTTGAATAACAAAATTTTAATGCAATATTACGAGCGGGGGGGGGGGGTTCGTAAATGCCTAGGTGGGGCATGCCCACCATCGGTTGGGAACCACTGACTCTACCATTACATGATAGCCAAGAGAAAAAAAACAGCCAAAAATGAACAGAACACCCATAGAATGGCCACCATCAATAGAAAAAGTGTAAAAATCTAGCAAAACAAAATTATTAAGTTACAAGAGAATATCTACTTAATTTGATAGAAATACACATAAAATTCAATTTTATTTTTTCTTCTTAATAGGATATAACAATACAAATAGAAAAAGATTTTAGCTTAACAAGTAAGTCTTGTTCGAGGAGTATTTCATTTTTTTATTTTAATGGTCGCGCATTTTATTGCAATATTTATCATACTTATATTTAATATTAGACATTTTATTTATATTTATTTGTGCTTTGGTGATGATGGCTCTTAGATATAGAGCCGAAATATTCATTTAGAGAAAAATTTCACTGTCTTAAAAATAATTCCTCATTGTAATACCTTTGGTTATCTGTATAAAAAAAACAAAAAAAACTAATTGATAATTGCCTGATTGTAAAAAAAAAAATATTCGGTAAAAATTTCAGGATCATTTGTTATCAATCAGGTCTCATGAGAGGGACGCCACTAACCACTAAGCTATATGGGTTTCGCCGCTTTGAATTTCTTGCTTATGCTGTCGGGCGCGCCGACCATAATTATATGGCCGCCAAAATTATCAATAATATACTGTCAGATTTGCTATTTGAGGTCCCAGTTAGTTCTGTGATAAAAATTACATTACATCTTTTATGACTTATGCAACAAAACTTTTTTTTCCAAAAAATAATATCTTTTTTATTCATTTCAATTTATAAATTAACCAAGTTCAGTCTTTGCCATTCTTGGATTACCAACGTCATAATGTAGTCGACGCTCAAATTTTTTATATCCCATATTCACGCGTAGTTCAAAATGTCGGAAAATAATAGTTATTGAAATGTCTGAAAATATCTGCTTTCCTATAAGAAAGAAATGTCTCACCCTTTGATAAGGTAATTAGTAATTACAGCCCGAGGTGGCAGTTCATGATTTCTGTTAATGAAATCAGGGGTTATCTTGATTATCTCCCTCCTCCCTATCTCCTACAGAATCTTAAAGCAAAATTTTAACAAAATTTGCATTTATCAACAAAATTATTTTTTAATTTATTGTATACATTATTTCAATTAGTATTACTATTTAATTTTCTAATTTATTTTAATAATTAATTAATAATTTATTAATTATTCATTAATTATTAAAATAAATTAGAAAATTAAATAGTAATACTAATTGAAATAATGTATACAATAAATTAAAAAATAATTTTGTTGATAAATGCAAATTTTGTTAAAATTTTGCTTTAAGATTCTGTAGGAGATAGGGAGGAGGGAGATAATCAAGATAACCCCTCGTTTCAACTGTTTGCTCCTTATTTCATCAGCCACAATCAAAACCATCACTACGAACCATTAATTCGGCACGTGCTAAGCTAAAAGTGATAACAAATTTGTTTTGGCCCGACGCCCAGTAGCAGTTTTAGGCGTCATAATCTGGGGGAGACAAGGTATACCACAAGAGTGTAAAAATACAAAATAAAAGAAATTGAATATCAGATGTAAAAAAAAACAGGGGGCAACTGTCCCCCTACCCAGGCCTAGAACCGCTACTGCCGACACCCTCTTCTGTCCAATTGAGTTGGATTGCAATGAGATAAAATGTCTCATTGAGTTGCTCAGGGATCTGTCGTAACGTAAAGCATTGCCTTATGCAACCCATTTCAAGTTGAAAACTCGCCTAGTTGGATCACGTTCCTGTCCAAAAGCCACGGAAAGCTTAAAAGAGTGGAAATTGGTGCTAGTGTCGAAAAGAAAAATAATCAACGACATCTAAGGCCTGGTGACTTTGTTAAGCCTAAAAAATGCTGCTTAATCATTTTAGGTACTTTAAAAGGCAGGGGAGGGTAAAGAAAGTAGAATTTTCTCCCCAGTTGGCTTGCTGGCTCAAAGTAAACTAGCCAATTTAGCCTGCCAAGTATTTCCTAAGTTAACCTAGACCTACTTTGTGCAAACTGAATTTTGACTTGCAACGATTCTAAAAAGCTGATCAATTATCGCCTACAGAGAAATGTCAGCTTTAATCCTATTACATAGTAGATTAACCATATCAAATGTCCATTTTTCTTTGTCATTTTCTACACTTTTAATGAAGTCGCCAGACGATACACTGCAAGTGGTGCCACTAGTTTTTAATCTCTATCTTCTCATGTCAAATCATAAAAATCCGCCTTTTTTTCTTTTTTAAAGGTATGATAAAAGAGAGAATTCTAGAAATAATTATTTCGTTGAGACAGGGTTGCAAGTTAATCGGTTGAGAGTCAAAAGGCTGCATCCATCTTTTACCTGGCGCTTTTTTGCCATCTCTTAGTGGTTGTTGTAAGTGATGTTTATTTTACAGTAATTTGAAAATAAATCCGCCCATCATTCAGTTCTCTTTGTTCCTGTCCGCAACGACGTGGTTCAGAAGTATGGCGTTTTGTTTGTAATGCCAAAACTAAAAAATCACTAAATTTGCACGTAAACCACTAGATTATTGAAGAAAATCAACCAGAACATCACTAAAAACTAGCGATTTTTTTGTCATCGGGTGGCAACCCTGTTCAAACCATAAACGGATAAACATCCTCCAGAGCCATCGGTGGCGCATAGGGTGTCGAACCCACGTTTCAGTTGAGGAAAGGTTCAGAAGAACCATGCTATGTATTTTAACAACAATACTAATAAAAAAACATTCCTAGGTAATTTCAGGGTTGGTTTTCCTGTTCTTTTTTGTACAGGTAGATGGCGACTTATGTATTCCAACCGTCGAAGTACCCCCTGCTTCCAGTTTTTTGTGATAAAGTTTCTATATCTGCTGAGCCAGTAGCCTCGAAGTTACCCGAGGCTACTTATCTATATATTATATTCACACATAGTATAATGTAATTATATTATATTTAAAAGCTCTTATTACTCATTCCCTGTTCGCGAGGAGGCTCTAAATTGACTGCTGTACTTTTGGGAGGTGATGGGATGTTTGTAGTGGAAAGATTCTGAATGATTTTGGGTATGAGGTGATGGCTCACCCTGAGTGTTTACAAATTCTAAGCTGCAGTTTGTTTTCCTTCTTTGACGCAAGTCTGAACGGTTTTATTTTCTTTTCTTCTTACCTAGGATAGATGATAGACTATCTGTCAACAAGTGAAATGAATCATTTTTATACATTTCTTAAAAATTTATGCCAGCTTTTCCTCTCACAGAGACCATCTGCCTTGTCTTCACTCTTTTAAGCCATGGCTCTGAAGTTTTTCATGACTTCCACCAAGTTGATTTTACTTCAAAAATCAACGAATGCTTTCACCCTCCGTTGGATCAAGGTAAATTTAGAGCTAGGCAAACGATTTTTTCATAGTTGAACCAAAAATTTACCGCAAACCTAATAAATGAAAAGACAAATAATATGAAATAAATGAATGAAATAATTAAATGAAATAAATAGATAAATGAAATAAATGAAAAGACAAATTGCTACGCTAACGTAACTTGGGAAATATCTCAGTGTATAACAGACGGAATACTAAATGAAGCAGAAAAAGTTAAATGCTGTAATGGAAAAAGAATTGTATTTGAGTTGACCATCAGCCTGACTCAGGATAGTCGGAATTCTTTAATTCACCGATTATACATGTTCAAGTTTCGCAATATTTGAGACGGATAGAATTTCTTCTGTTTTATTTGACCATAAATAACAGTTCGAGTAGGGATAGATAATTTCGGAGACCACACTGCCTTTCCATGACAATAAAATAAAAGTTCAAAATAGCGATACAATCCTTTTTAACAGACAGTGTATAGAAATTCACAAAAATACCAGATCTTTCGGTCACTCTGTATGTGACCGAAATATCTGGTCTTTTTATGAATTTCTATACACTGTCTATTAAAAAGGATTTTATCCCTATTTTGAACTTTTATTTTATCGATTAGGGATAAATCCTTTCATTAGACAGTTAAAAAGAAAAAACAATCAAAAAATATACTGGATGTTTCGATCACATATACATGGTCAATTATAAACTTGTCAGTTAATTTTGGTTATATACATGGGTTTCATCATTAGACATGTGAAGAAAGTTTTGAATAGCTCAACTTCAGCTTTGATTGACAGCTTTGACTGCACTGCATTCGAAGTATTTGGGGCTAGCTTATTTTCACTTTTATCCCTTTCACTGAATTATGAAACCGTTTGACTAATTTAAAGTTATATATATATATATATATATATATATATATACTATATCATATATATATTTTTTTTTTTTATTTGTTTGTTTATATATGTATATATATATATATATATATATATATATATATATATATATATATATATATATATATATATATATATATGTATTTATATATATATATATATTTATATATTTATATATATATATATATATATATATATTTATATATATATATATATATATATATATATATATATATATATATATATATATATATATATATATATATATATATATATATATATATATATATATATATATATATATATATATATATATATATATATATATATATATATATATATATATATATATATATATATATATATATATATATATATATATATATATATATATATATATATATATATATATATATATATATATATATATATATATATATATATATATATATATATATATATATATATATATATATATATATATATATATATATATATATATATATATATATATATATATATATATATATATATATATATATATATATATATATATATATATATATATATATATATATATATATATATATATATATATATATATATATATATATATAGTCCACACCCTATCGAGTCATCATTAAATAAATTCAAGACTCATATCACTATTTCTGTGTCGAGCTAGTGATTAGTGTCTGAAATAACCCGTTCAAAACCCAGCAATTCCGACTAAAATGTCCACTGCACGAGATAACAGTAGGGTAGTATAGTGACCAATCAAACTCACGGCTTCGTCACCTATTGGCTTCACTAATTTCCAAGTATTAGAACTAAATCTTGCGTTTGGCAAATGGCCAAACTTATCCCGTGGCGTGATTTTGGGAGTCAAATAAAAAAAAACTGCTATCGTAAGTTACTTGTTTGGTGCCCACTAAGGCAGACTTCTATAGGGCATATACCCATTTTTGTTTTGAAATTTTGACAAAGCCCATTCAGTATTTAAAGAGAACCAAGGCAGTAAGCTCAGACAGTAAATTTGAGCTCATTTTTTGTGAGTATCTGGGCTTAATTTAGCCTGTTTTGAACTGAAGAAGGTCTTTACTGTTTTTTTTTCAGCGAGTAAAATTTTGCTCGTTTTACAGAGAACAATAATCCGTCAAATACACCAGTACAGTACTTTATGGCACAAATTACATACCGTTACGCCATACATACACCATTACGGCAGTTATTTTCTCTTGTTCTCGTTTGGGCGAAGTTGCAAAGTGTACTTAATCCTGGCACCATTGGTGTCAACATTTAGTAACAAAATAAGTAGCCCTGGTCGACTGTTGGATCTAGAAGGGTGGAGTGGGGGACCCCGGACCCCCTCCCCCAATATTTTTTTGGTGCTCTCATTCCGTTTTTTTTCTGTTTTTCACTCTTTTTTAAGTAGACTTGTCAATTTGGTCTATTATTGGCGCCCCTCTCCCATTGCTCCCCCCCCCCCAAGATTTTGCTCTAGATCCGCCTTTGCCCTGATCACTGAATCATGAAATCAATTTATTGGAACAAACAGTTGTAAAGATAATTTGGTATGTTATCCCTGTTGCAATTCGATCTTATGATGAGTGCCTGTAATTACACTTTTGAAATGCTTGCCCTCCTAAAAGTGTGTTTGAAATCAAAAGTGTAAACACTTGAAATCAAATATAACCAAATTTTCGGCCTCGTTAATTACAGGATAACAGTATAACAGATAACAGTATACGAGTAACCAGTTCCGTGTGCCATCTTATCCTCACTTGCCCTCCTTTTTGCTGGGTTGCAAAATATAATTACTTCAGGCACTTATGGTGTTAGTGGGTAGTAACCCTTATAACCTTTGCGCCAAAATTAATTGAAAATAACAGTAATTTTGTTTTTTGAGCCATAAGCATCCTTTTTATTGAATGTTTATCAAAGTTTGCTTGGCTAAAGCTATTAATAAATTGGTTAAGTGTAAACTTACAGAACTAAATATGTCTTGAGCAGGGCCATATCCAGGATTGTCGTTCGGGGTGGGGTACACAAAAACGTTTAAAAAATTTGTCTATATACATTTTTGTTAATTTTTTTCGAGCCGGACAAACTTTTTTTTTTGAGTAAGTGGGGGTCAAATAACCTGGAACGAACCTGATGAAAGTACTTAGAAAAATAATGTACTTATAAAAGAGAGGATTCTCTTATTTTCTATGTTCGGTGCTTACGTGTTATCCAGACTACACTCAAGTTCTTGATTTGAGTAAAACCGGTTTTCTGTCTGCGTTCAGAGATAATTGGCTTAGTCTGAGTAAATAAACTAATATGCAGGTATATTTCAATTAAATGTTTAATATATAGAATTGGTTAGGTTAGGTATTTAATATAATGCGTTTTGGGCGACCTGCTTTCCATAATTCTCTGTTGTAGTTTCCATAATTTTCTTACTTAAGTTATCATATTTAGGTATATTTCATTATGATTAAGCTAATTTCACTTCTTTAGTGTGGTCGGGATAACACGTAAGTACCTTGCGTCCTTTATTAGAAGCAAATTAGAGCAAGTTCATTCGGTGTGACATAAAATCAATTTAATTGGAATGTAAGGGATCCGGTCACGCCTGGGATCTGGCCAGCCATTCCTAAGAATTTTCCCAAAGATTCTGGGATTTCAATCCTGAACTTAGGATCTAGGAAGTTGGGGATATTTAGGATCGCTGAGCTGAGGATCTTTTTAATCACTTACTATCTTGGGAGTTTCTATAAGTACCAACTGTCACATAACCCTTTTAATATCAATAGGGATTGTCAGAAATTTATTTACTTAATGTAACAAAAAAAGCTCTTTTTTTGTTATTTTCTCTTATTTCTGTTATTTTCATTTATTCTGTACAACACAAAATGCAAAATTCCCAAATGTTCAAAATTCCGCGACATGGGAGCCATCTCTACTTTATATTATAATATATAAAATGGTACTGCCCATAGAGGATACAAAAAGCGCAAAAGAGGAAGAACTGGAACTGAAATCTAATTTTCATACATCAATAAAGGATAAACTTTGTGCTTTTAAATCCAATTATATAATATCCTTATTATTTAGTGTATTGGATTGTTTTAAAAAAGTTGATATCTTTTGCAAGTGAACTTAAGGATATTTCTAAACTTTATGGACAAATTTCTTAAGGAACCAATCAGGTTTCAAAAACCTGGAGTTATTTGTCTCTCTAGTAATTGTAATGTTATGTCAGTTTATATTTGTCCAGGCCAAGTTGTTAGTACGCTAGATTTTGACCGCGAGGAAACGGGTTCGAGTCATGGTGGCGCAGGTTATTTGTTTTTGAATGGAGGTCTGTGACGTGACTTTATAAGCTCAGCCAGAGACGACCCAGCTCTAAATGGGCACATGGAGAACTCTGGGAAAGGTAAACAGGAAGGGTGTGTCTGGCTCCCAGCCCCCTGTTGCACTTCTTGGCTGAAGGGTCATGAAAATGAGATCAGCATCACCGATAGAGACTGTAAAGTCCAGCGCCGTATTCTTTACCCTTTCGCTTAGTAGTTTGATCGGTTAAACGGTAGAGCAATTTTTCTCTCCAGAAATAGAGAAAAATTTTTTTTGACTTGTAAAAATACGTCATAAAAGCAAACCAATAGAATTCAAACACACTTTTAACATGAAAGTGTAGGAGATTCGTCTTTCTTTTTCTCGTTGATTTTATTGCAATATATATTTTTTTTCTATCTTTTGTTATAAATTAGGGCGTGGATAACAGAGGCACCTACAGCTATAGAGCACAAGTGATACAGGGTTTACTGTGTGTTTAAAAAAAAAGAGACTAGTCCTCTATCGATTGCAACTAATAGCACTTGTTTGCCTTTTCTGTAGTTACACTTGCTATAAGCAACATTCTTAATGGTACTAGGACTATGTACCATTTGATACGATTTTCCCCGTAACCCCACAATTACTCAACTATTTTTTGCACGGTGCTTACTTTTTCGATCACAGAAATACAGTAGAAAGTCGATAATTTGACTTTGAAACCATTAAAATTCGATGTAACACTTATAAAGAAAATTTACTATGTGAACCAAGTCCGTACCCAGAGGGGGGGGGGGTTCCCCCTGAAAAAAAAATCTTAGAGTAAAACCCCCTCCGAAAAAAAAATCCTGGTTACGGCCTTGATGTGAACACTTATAAACGCAAAAAATTTGGCTCAAGAACATTTCGCTATACTTGAAATACAACTTTTTTTTTTGTATGGCAGGCCTGCTGGAGACACAGAGCGAGGGTAACGGAGCCATTTTTGCCGGGGTGCTACCATTTCGACGAACCGTCACTAGCACGAAACGTCATAACATCGAACCGTCAGAACCTCGAACCGTCATAACATTTCGACCATATATTTGCACATCAAGGGGAGTGGGGGTAAAGCATAGTATATATTAAATACGTAACCTAACCTAGGTACCTTCCCCCCCCCCTAAAACCCAAAAAACTAAAGGTTTAAAATTTTATGATGTTATGACGGTTCGAGGTTCTGACGGATTTTTTTGTCGATGCTATGTCGGATTTTGTACTGCTCCTGACGTTCGTGCTCCAGACGGTTCGATGTTATGACGCCTTCCCATTTTTGCCTAAAGAGGAAAAGTGGTAGAGGGTTTACTCTCTCTTCTTTAAAAAAGAAAGAGATTAGTTCACTATTGATTCCAACTAACAGCCCCGCTCTGACTTCTCAAGAGCTGCACTTAAAAGGCTTGCTATAAGCAACATTCCCAATGAAGGTTATTTATAATCCAGTTCTATTAGCAGGCTTCTCTCAATCGTAACAGGATATTTGTTAGGTGATTCGACAGGGTCAATTAATCATACCAATAAATTAAAAGGTGTGGCTCAGAACAGTCCTTACTGTGTTCTTGTTAATATTTGTGATATTTTTGGAAATCTGAAGACATTAATTTTACTGAAAGGATCAATTTTTATCTGTGACGATAACGTTTTCCATTTATTTTCATTTTTGCTTTCGTTTTGAGATAAAACTAAAAATTTTTGAACTCAAAAAGAACTCAAACTTAACTATTCAAAGTGGCACTCACTAAGGAATAAGTGGACGATTTGTGTTTTTGTAGGATTAGCCTTATTTTTACACGTTGTTTAAGTATTATTTCACAACTTTATAAACTGAAATTTGTGAAATAATTTACCATTTTTTGTGCGTCCTTATGAAAATCACTGTGTATTTAAACTAAATTTGGAACTTGTGCAAATGTATATCATCAAACCGTGCTGGTGTATGTAGTTAAAGAACTACCCTCGCAATCCGTAAGTATCCTAAAATTTTTATAGTATAGTGTAATAGAGCGACCTATTCTAGCAATTACGATTTTTTTAGGTCCAGCGTTCTCTCACAATTTCGTTTTTTTTTGTTTTTTTTATTCTTCTTTTTTTGATTCGACTGTTTCTTCTGCAAATAATCGATTTCCCATGTTGGTCACCCATGAACAGGCGACGTTTGTTGGGGGTATGGATATCACAATATCTACATTTATAAAAGTCATATCAAACCCCATTAGTTTTTTTCGTTAAAGCAATTCCTTCAACGTTCGTAAATATTTCCTATAGTGTATTAGAGTGATCCATTCTAGGAGCTAACACTTTTCGAAATATTAAGATATTTCTCGCAATTTTCTATATCGTCTTATATTTCGGCCATTTGTTTTATAAATCGCCAAATTTCATTGTACGTCACTGATAAAGACGCTTCAAATTTTAGGATTACAGGCATCTCGGTATTTTCAGACGAACTTTATTGTCAATTAGTTATCTCTGTTTAAATATCCCAATATATTTTACCTACCTATATAATTGGTTATGTCGGTAGCTCCCAGCCAATCACTAATGTTCAGCTCCGAAGTGAATCGCGTGACGCCATACAACGGCTATCTGAAGCCAAGCAAGTATTCCTCATTGGATTTATTAAGATGGCCACGAATTTTCTGTAACTTTGGCCAGTCTACCCTTTTTTGTCTCACTGCTTAAAGCTGGAACTCTCTTTATAAGTTTTTTTTTCGGGGGGGGCGGGACTTCGATTAGGTTTTGGCGGATCCTAAGCAATGGGTAATTGAAGCAAGACTATGTTCATTTACCAAAAAAAAAATTGAAACATCGTGAGAAAAGTGGTTCGAATTTGAGACTAGTGGTGCAGTTTCTGAAGCTAGTGTTTTCGGTGCCATTTTACAGGGACTAATGGTCCAAATTAGCTAGACTGGTATGCGAAAGAGGCCGGCGGGCCGCGTTCACTACCCTAGTATTTCCGAAAGTTTTGCTTTTGCTTAACTACCTCCTGAGCTGGCAAAAAAGTCCTTCTCTAGAATTTTACCCTATTTACCTTCAGTTTAGAGTTTTTTTTTCTAAATGGGGATGGTGGAATTTTACCTTATATACTCACAGTACAATTTCATTTTTTGTTTGTTTGTTTTTTTTTTTTTTTTCTTATTTTAAGGGTTATCTGGGATGATGCAAAACCGCAATGCAGGTGTGGTTTACTTGTAGATCATGTCGGAACCTATTTTAAATCAGAGAGGAGAGATGGGGCAAAATGAAGAGAAAAAAATTCATCTAGATCATGTTTAAAGCTATTAGATATGGGAGGTAAAAAAGGTGTATATCGTAATTTGACTTGTAAAAGAATTCCATTGTCATGTTTTTAGTGCGGGCGTGGGTATAATAGACTATTGATTTCGTCTCATATTTACATAATTTGTCGGTCTTGGTACAGCAGTTAATAGGCCTATTGTCTGGCCTATCTCTCAAGGTATGTCACTGGTTGAATACTTGATGCTGTAAAGTATGGTATTGTTTCGGGTTTGCCGACATGTTTATGGGCTCTTATTGTGTGAACCTGAAAATTTTCTCGTAAACATTTTTAGGATGTTTGAAACCAGTAGCTGTGAACATAACATTAAATATATCTTCAGGCCCAGGTCTGTTCGAAAAAACAGTTATAAAAATATGTTCTTTACTAATGAACGAATTGCTTCGAGCCTGGTTTTTATATTTATCACGAAAGAGCGGTTTATGTCCACTAGTTTGGACATGTAGGCCGGACACACAAAGTCTGAACACTTAAGAATAATTTTACTGAGTAACCCACGGGCCGGAAGAAGTTACCAGTGTTTAGGGTTGCCACTTTCTTCGCAAGAAAAGTAAAGTAGGATACTGGGTAAATCATTGTCAAATTCATTTGGAGATCAGAGAGGAGAGAGATTGATTTCATCTTATTTTGTATAATTTGTCCGTATTGGTGGAGCAATTGATAGGCCTTGAAATGGGGTCAAATTAAAGAATATGTTAAGAATCTTGGTATTTTTGGGGAAGGAAGGAAGGGCCTGTAGCACTGATCATAAGTATATGAAGACCATCAATATCCTCATGAAAAAAAATGTTTTGTTAAAAGAGATGTGTTTTGTTATCAAAACAATAGTCAGTCATGGCTCAAGCAAGATTACATGCTGTTGTTTCTTACAACTAAAATAAACAGACACAGTGGTTATTACTTGTTATCAACACTGATAATAAAAGGCACAAGAGAATTTATCTGATGGCTTGTCCTGGCTTTGGGTGGCACCAGTCAGTTTTCGTGACGGGTGTTGGTACGACCGGTGCAACTAGAGGGGACTGTGAGCAATTTATTTTAGAGGAAAGTATAGACTCCCAGAACTTGCGCATTAAGTGGAAACGGCTGTCACGTAGGTTTGGCATTTTCATAAGTGGTATACTGCTGCTTGGTTTAATCTTAATTGTCCGTTTAGAACTGCCTCCAGATAGTCGCTCAAGTAGTTCGTATTATGCACTTGTGGGGCCCACACAGGGCACGCATATTCTACGATAGGGCATACACACGTGAAACAATTTAACATTTACACTTTTTTAACTGAGATTCGGAGAAAGCTAACCATCGCAAACTAAAAGTGGGGCCCAGGTGTATTGCAGGTACGTGCACTTTTTTTTCCGAGTGATAAGGGGAATAATAAACCAAAATAAATCTCAGGTGGACCAATAATAAAAAACATAAGTTTTATTCGACAATTTGAATATGAATGGCCCAGATATTCATGAAAATCCAGGATTTCGGAGATCCGGAAACCAAGCTTCCTTTCCGCTCCTCCAAACGTCCCTGACCTGCTGTTGTTTCTTCTAAGAATTTGGAAGAGCTTATACAATTGTTAATATACGTAATATATTTTTTAAAGGTATATTATAAATACTATATATATATATATATATATATATATATATATATATATATATATATATATATATATATATATATATATATATATATATATATATATATATATATATATATATATATATATATATATATATATATATATATATATATATATATATATATATATATATATATATATATATATATATATATATATATATATATATATATATATATTAGGCTATACTTCTTGCTTTTGAGAACAGCTGTTGATTAATGAACACATTTTAAGCATCGTTAAATGATCTACTAATGATCGACTTATACTAAAGATTAGTTTCGTGTGATGACAAGAAAATTATTGCAATTTTGCAACCACAATAGTCTTAAGATTTATGTAATAGTCTTAAGATTATGTTAAGGTTCATAATAATTTTAAGATTTAGAAATGATACTGATTCGTTCATGTAGAAGAGACGGCGGTACACCCGTATTAAGTAGAGTGCCATTTAAAAGTAGAGTGCCGCCTCGGTACATCCGTATTAGCCAGTACAGACTCCAGAAGTGATGTTAGTTAATTATAATGAAGCATAGCAATGATGAAAATATAATACATTAATTTATACCATATATTTGTGCATTAGCGTGGGGGGGGGTAAAGTAACCTAACCTAAACCCCCTCTCCCTAATGTGCAAATATATAGCCCAAATTATACAAGTTCAATGCATTTTGTCACCTCTCATTTGTCTTTGTGGCTATGAAACCGGATCTCTTAGACCCTTACATTCAGCATACTTCTCGAGCGTGCACTGGCTAATACGGAAGTACCGGATGGCACTCTACTTTTCAACTTGCGAATGCCGAAAATCGAGTGTTTGAATGTCCGAAAAGAGGAAGTAAAAACTTGAGCTAAACCAAAAATGGTGTTAATTTTTTTTATTATTTTTACGTATTTCTTTACATGTCAATATGAATATATTTCTTTGGTAATGGTAAATATTTCGTCAAGTATTTATCTAGAGTTGTTGGGCACCACATATTATTCTTCAGTTCCAGTGTCAATTGTCAATTGTCCAGTGTCACTTCCAAAATGTTCTACTGTAAGGTGGGAAAGAATCACTAATCACTCTTTTAGCTAGGTTCCATTTTGAGGAGGCTAAGAACCAGAGGTAAATCATGCATCCACGTGAACTTGTGTTTTCGTGCTAACTTTTTTCAACGGAAGTTTGTCTTCCATCTTTCTCTCATACATCTCTTGCTGAACTTAAGGAAGATGTCTAATTCAATTCTGTTTTGAGACCAAAGTAGGAGTGGATGATCTGGATGATAGAATGCCCGTTTTTGTTGAACATATAGTTGTTTTGAAGAAGCCTCAATGAGCCTCTTGTCTATTAATGTAAAACTCCTTTGTATCTTGTATCACACACACTTGTGGAAGTTTTTGCCCTTTATAATTTAGCTGCTCGTCTTCCCTATAGCCAACTGCTGACTTCGTTTTCCCTCTCTTGACATAAGGCATGTTTTGTTAAGAAAGCATCATTCCGGTTCATTCCTCAATTTTTTTTTTTTTTTTATTTAGGGATGATGGTAACTTTAAATTACTAAAAAGGGATAGACAAACCTTTCTTGCTTTATTAAGAATTAAAAGGTTTCCCTTCCCTGTCTAATAAATCCAAGATATCAAGTACCATTGTACGGATGTACCAAACTTCTTAAATACGGAGCCATTGTTAAGTACTTCCATGATAAATATAAGATTGTTATTTATTTTATTTCGTGATTCATCCGCCATGCCTTACTGAATATTCTCAGTAAGACATTTTTAGTCAGACCGTGAACGATGAACGCCAATATACATTAAATTAATGAGCAGGTGTCCATTTTTAATGGTAACTAGATCATTTCATGATAGTAGCTGTTTAGTTCATCAGTTATTTATATATTATTATATTTTACTGTTATTTCTGTATATTTAAGTATTTCTACTTGCACCAATATGGATTAATTTCATGGGACGGTATCCATTTTTTATGAGTAACTAGATTGTTTCAAATTAGTAGCTTTTGAATTCATCAGTTATTTCTGAATGTTAGTATATTTTACTAATTATTTTGGCAAAATTCTACTTTAGCTACTTTTGGCTACTTTGAAAAGGGGTTAGGTTAGGAAAACGAAAATTTTTAGGGATGGGTCTACAGGCTAAATTATGTCCCGGAAAGGTATTTTGAAGTACCTACTTCCACTCCTTCTCCCTCTAGAGGGTCCTGAAATTTGCCTACATGACAGGTTTATCCCTATTGAAATTTTAACAACACAACATATTACCTTAACTTTCAGTTATCAGTTTCTTTTTTTCTGGTTCTAGTTCTGAAAATGCAGTGCCTGTTATTTGAGCAGAATTCTAATCCGTATCATTTTTTTCAAAATTTAAAAAATGTATTTGCAGATCTTTAAAACCTAATAAGTTGGGATTGAGCAAAGTTGTGAAGCTGGAAACAATTTTGTTGTACTTCATTTAAGCAGAAGATCTATTTTGCAAGGTTTCACTTTTATAATACACAGATTTTTAAAGGTCATGAAAGGTCATCATCTAAATAAAATCTTCCCCCTACAGTGTTGTGAATTGGCACCGCTGCTTATGCAACTATTTTTTTTTTTTGACAATTAAAATATAAAGTCTATTCATTAAGTCTGCAGTAACAGTCCTTCCTAATTAACGGAAGCGGTTTCAAGCTAGCCTTGTCAACTAAATAAAAGATATAAATTAAAATACATCCTCACGTTGGATCTGCTTCTCAGTCATCTACCCTTAAGTCATCAAGGCTGGAATTAATAGTTTTAACAGATCTACGAAGAAATACAATAAATACACATCCAGAGGCCATTAGAGCCATTAGCACTGCATTTACACTTTAGCAAATATATTGATGACATTTTCCTTGTCTTTTATTATGATAAATATTACTTCGTTCGAAATTAGGCTTCCAAAGGTAAAAGTGTGTACGTCGCATGTTTTTCTTTTGTTCGTAATTATGTTTGTACGTAAGTGTGTACGTCACTTTTCTGACTTCCCATCTTAGCTGCAATACCAGATTAAAATGAGTAAGATATCTTAAGCCCGTCTTAATTGGCGTAGTAATCGTGAATATCGAGAATAGCGCTAATATCTCTAAAAAAAAAAAAAAATCTTTCTATTGCCCCATTTCTTAAATATTAGGACAATGCCCGTCACAGATTCTGCATCACTGTTCGAAACACAAAAGGAAGATATTTTCAAAATTACAGGGAAGGACAACTACTCCTCTTCCTAGAACAGTGATTAAGAACAGTGAACAGAGATTAAGATCCGGTATTCCTTGGCTAATGTCTCCGCTCAGTCCAGAGCGTGGAGATCTTTCCTAAAAAAGGGCTCTCTTTGGAATAAAAGAGATGTGGATACATTATGACGGATGGGAATACACAACTTCTAAAAACAGTGAAACCAGGTGAATTAAATGGAAAATTAAGCCGTCCTGGCTAAGTGGACGTGCGCTGGGTTGAGAATTCTTTGTCCAAAGGGCACGGGTTCGTTCCCTGGCGTGGACAGTTATTTGGTTTGGGACGAGGGTCAGTGGTGTGGTGTGACTCTGTAAGCTCAGTCAGAGTCAACACAGCTCTAAATGGGTACCTGGAGAAATCTGGGGAAGGTAAGCAGGAGGGGTGTGCGAAAGCACAGGATGGCTGACCCCCAATCCCCCATTGCACTTCCTGGCTCAAGGGCTACGAAATAGAGATCAGTACCGCCGGTTTGGATCTTAAGGGTCTAGTACGGTCATGCTTACTACTTACTATATGGAAATTGAAGAACTTATTTAAAATAGCATACGCATCTTGTTGTCTGGGGGGGGGGTTGTAGACAGAGCTCCCTTTATATTAATTTGTATTTATTTACCAGTGATTTATTCTAGAAATTTTCTAGTACAGACTTGCTTCAGTGCTTGAAAATATTACAGACTTACAAAATCATAAGTCCGTTACTTTCAGACCTAGATTGAGACCGGTTATGCCAAACCGGTAAAGAGAAATAGAACTCCTTAATACTATTTCAAGGAGTATCCCTGCCAGGTACGGGTGCCATGTATGGGAAAAAAGCATTGCCTCTCTCCAGAACGTGATGAATCCAACATAGGGCAGTTTCAATAATGAATAGGCCAAAAAACTATTTGATTACGAAGTAATATTGCACGCCCTAAAATTAGACAATCTGTCTGAAAATTCTAAAGTTGGACAAATTTATTCTGAAAAAATGAAATCCACCGCCATGTTTGCCACCATATGGTCACAGAAATACCCTTACTCGTTCTCAATCCCGCTCTCAGTGGTTTAGCTAGGGGAGGCAAGGGGAAATCTTTCTTTAAAGATCTTTCATACTTATATTTTGGTAGTAATAGGGGGGGGGGGTCAAAAACCAATATTGTCCCCGGGAACTGAAAACCCTAGCTACCCCTCTGTTGGCTCTAGTACCAACAAAAGGGGGAACGAATCGTTTATTTAACTCTTTTGTGGCATATTTTGTTACTAAGTACCTACGTTACCATATTATTAACTACTAACAACTCACCGCAGCACCAAGCCACTTGAGGCCTACACAGCTACGCACGCTCCTCCTCCACCCCAATCTATTCAAAGTCTCCCTGTTTATACCCTCCCAGGAAGTCCCCATTTCCCTTAACTCTTTCTTTATGACATCATCCCACCCCAACTGCGGACGACCTGCTTTCCATTTAGCCCCAGACGGTTGGCCGAAAAGGACAATCTTCGGAGATCTGTCATCCTTCATCCGCTGAACGAGTCCTGGCCATATCAACCTTTCTCTTATTATAGCCCTAGAAAGCGGGGTCGAACCACACTTTTCGTACAGCCTACTGTTTGAAACGCGGTCAGTCAGTCGGGTACCCTGAACAATCCTTTGGCAACTTCTCCGGAAAACATCTAGCAAATATTCATCCGCTTTTCGGAGTGCCAATGCTTCAGAACCATATTTGACCACTGTCATCACCGCAGCTTCCAATATTCTAATCTTGGTTTGCAGACTTATATACCTATTCTTCCCAACTTTTTCAACTGTGAAACAACACCACTGCTCCATGCTGCACAGATATGACAGTGAATTCACACGGCCTTGCATTTTTAGGATTGCCTAAACTGAGATGCGGGACCCCTGGTGGCGGGGGACTCTAACGCCCCCACTGGTGATCGGGAGAATATAAAATTCGATATTGTATCAACTTCTTAATTGTATGGTTTGAAATTCTGGATATTAGAGTTCTATACTGAAGAATTGGATGCTTGGCTGTATCACTGTAGCGCTACGCAAAGCAATGAATCCTAAGTATTCATAGGAGCTCCCTCTGCATGTGTCTGCCTCAATTTGCAACTCCTTATTACAAAATGCAGTTGCTACTGGGAGTATTGGTTAAAGGTATATGATCAAGTTGCTTTATACGAAAACGACTTATTTTTATACTTTTCTTGTGTAACTTGTGACTGGAAATTTTTCTAAACATTAGTGTGATAAAATATGCTTTTTCAAATGCAAAATCTAGTTATTCAACATTTTATGTAATCTTAACGTTCTAGAAAATGCGACAATTTGCCAAAGGATAAACAGATGGACTTAAGTTATGGACTTATGGGCTGGTGTTATTGGACTCTTAGAGAAGAGTAAAACACATAGAAAGTTAAAAATAAAAATATGGAAAAAAGAAGCAATAGCCTTTAGCTACATTTATTAAAAAGTAAGACACTGTTACCCTTATATTTTTCTACCTGTCTTGTTTCATAGGTATGAAAACTCGGGTTTAGTAAAAAAAAAAACACTAACAAAAAAAAAAGCTAAAACATGAATAAAAATATGTAGGAATGAAAGAGCCAGAGACAGATAGATAGGAAAAAAAATCTGTACTTGTATGATATATCCCCAGCAGCTCAAGTTGTTCATGCATTGACGCACTGTAAACCGGTTTCTTTCGCTAGTTTCTTTTAACATAGCGTGAGAAAAGAAAGAGAAGTGACAGAATATATGGGAATATATAATTTGGGCTATATATTTCCTTATTAGGGGGAGTGGGGTAAAGAATTTCGACAGTGTGAAATCAGAAAAAAAAATCTTACTTCATAGTATCAGAATAATTGTAACTAACACATTTTGCATGCAGAATCGCTGTACTTTACCCCCACCCCCCTAATGTGCAAACACATAGCCCAAATTGGTTTCCAAAGTATTATTTTTTGTTCATACTTAGGTATATTTTATTAGGATTAACCTAACTTCGCTTGTTGAGCTGCAGGGGGTATATCATACAAGCATCAAAAAGACTAAAAGTTTGGTACGAAAGCATCTCCTTCCTGTAATCGAAAAAAAAAAGAAAAAAAAAATGTTGTTAGACTGTTAGGTTATTAATGATACTTTTGTTATTCAAAGTTGAATGTGGATTTGACCACTTATAATTATTTCTTTTTCAGGGCTCAGCAAAGAAACCTCAGAAATTTTGCCTCAAAATCTGGGACTCCTACGAGTCGAATCCCTGACGAAAGTGACTCTGGTTTCCACGGGAGCTCAAGTACAAGATCGCTTCACCACCAAGGCCATTTAGGTCGACTCAGCTCCGAATCATTATTGGATGACTCAGGTCCTCAACCTCTGTACGTAAACGCTCCCCCTAAGCCAAGACGGTTGAATAATAGTATTGAAGAATCCCCAGAAATGGCTTTTGTTCCCATTCAAGTTCCTAAGCAACCACCTCGTCCTCATAGTGCTGACTTTTTAGAAGCTGAAATGCCGAGCAAACCGAGTCGACCGAGTTTGAATCGTCCTAAGTCTAGCCTTGAAAAGGTTGACTACAATCAGTACTGGGCAGAGGAAGGGTATGCTCAGCAGATGCGAAATATTGTCAAATATAAAAATGCTTACACACCGCCAGTTCAGTCCGAGGAGGTGGCTTTGGACTTTCGGTATGGACCGGGGATGGTAAGTAATTTCGTCCCTGGATCTTCTCAGGGTCCCAGCAATAATAGTCCATGGTACGTTACCGAGGCTGGAGTAGGGGATAATCCAGTAGGGAATACTCTTTCTAGAAAGGGTCTACCCATGGAAAAGAGACATGATGACCATCAATTTAGAGATAGTGAAGATTTTGAATCTTCGAATCGAAGTGCTTCTAGAAACCCGCCGTTTGATGTGAGGCGCAACGTGACGTACCTAGATCGTTCTCATCATGCGAATGACCATTCAAACGTTAGAGACGTTATAGACCATAATCCAAATAGTAAAAGTGAAAGTGTACATATAAAGAATTTGGGCTCAAGGCAAAGGCGTAATATGACTCCCACAATGCGTAAGGAGTGTTGCACTCCTAAGGTATGTGAAGCTCCAAGTGTTATTACAAATGAATCAAATTTTCCAACTCCGTCCGGTAGATATGACAATCGAACTCTTAACCTGAACGTATATGATAAAAATTTTCCTAGTGCTTACGGCAATCAAGTTTTTTCAATGTACAATCATGTTGAAGACAATCCACAAAGCTATGATACCAAACATCCTAAAATGCTACCAGCAGAATGTGAACGCAAAGCATCTCATGGTTATTTAAGCGATAGAGTGACACCTGTGAATTATGAAGCTGAAGATGACTCTGATCCTAGACGGAAAAATAAACGAGAAGCAGCACCATCTAATAATGGCAATAGTGTATTTACAGGTGGTATTTATCCTAGGACTAACTCAGATACAAATTATCAGCATAGCGGTGTAAGAACTCCTGTTTCATTCGGTGCTGAATTCGAAATTCCGAAGCATCAAACAAACGATCGGTTCAGCGGGAATTTTTCTAAATACGATTTTCAAGATAGTAATTTAGTTGGAAGTCAGAAAAGATGTACTGATGAATCTAAAAGAGAAAGTGATCTTAAAAGTGCTAAGAAAGAACATTTAAACTACATAACAGTAGATAAAAGTAAGGCGGCCAGTATTAGTAGAGACAACTTTAATTCTTCTGAAAATGGCAAAAAACTACCTACTTCTTCTGTCCAAAATTTTCTGCAACAATTTACTAGTAACGACGATATCGACGACAATAACGAAAACCAATCAATCAATAATACTAGTGCATACCTTCACTCCTATAATCCTCATTATTCCTATGAAACTACCTCTAACGATTCCGCAAGAGATTCTGGTGCAGATAACGCACATTCCGGTGCTCAGTACGGTGAAAGTTATTTAGATCTAAGTGTAACAAGTGCCAATAACATTCTTAATGAATATGAAAGGAATACTCTCCTTAAGGAGTATAGTGGTCCCTTGAAGGATAGTTCTAGGACGAAGGAGCTGAAGAGTGGGGATGACAACGCAGAACTACTTTTTGAGAAGAAGAAGAGTTTAGAGGCTCAGGCCTTTCCGACTTTAGCTAAGACAGAGGAGATTTCCTTAGACATCAAGAAAAGCTCTCTTTGGGCTTCGTATATAAACCCTGTTGAAAGTTTTGCAGCTATTTTGTCTACTTCACACGATAACCTCATAGACGCTTCGAAGAAAGAGGAAGAAGTTGGCTTCATAAGATCCAAAAGTGCACGTCTACCGAGCAAGAAAAATGACGTGGACACGGCCAATTCTGTAAGTTCTTTGAATTTCTCTTCTTTTTACTCTTAAGCTTTGTAGGGTGTGAGATGTTTGATAATGTGTTGACTACAGATGGCTTAAAACTTCTGACGGAGATCGAATTTCGAGGCGATCGACTGTTCGGTTTCAGTTCCACCTGATGAAAAATTTCTATTTTTCGTCCCGTGACCCGTTGTTCTGTTTTAATGTCCCGTTAAAAGTGAATATTTAGTTCGTCTCTCCGGCTGAAAAATTGTCTTTACAATAAATAAATAAAATAGTTGTTTGTAAATAAAATGAATAAAATAAAATAGCTGTGTTAAAATAAATAAAATAATTGTGCTTACAATAAATAAATAAATAATTAATAAAAGCTTACTGTTTATGCAACAATAAAAACATACCATTGGTGCTCATTTAGGTATTTGACTTTTGACTTTATTTAACATAAAAAAACAAATATATAAACCATTACAGATATAAATCACTACGCCAGGGAAAACAATTTAATTATTTCTACCTTATTTATTCGTAATGCCTATCTAAGTTCTCTAGTAGCGCAGTGAACTCATCTTTGCTTGGTATTACGGGGCCTAGGGTTCGATCCCAGCTGCCGCAGTTTTGATAAAGAAGAGGACCTGTAGGTTAATTCCACGAAACATCTATCGAGGCCATATAACCCACAAGTAGCCCAAGAGGAACTATTTGATTTAATTTTAGACTTACCGAAATTAAGTTTAGCTATCATTTTAGGTAGAGAAATGTTCTCGGAAGACTTGGAATGTTAGATAGATAGCTACTTTATTTATTTTATTTTTACAAAAAACAACAATATATATAACTATATTCTTCAAAAAACTAAACAACCACATAAAATACTAAAGTTCTGTGAGTGGCTGGACTTCTAACCACCTTTTAACTTAAAATTATAAAACAAAAAAATAAAAACATATATATATATATATAAATATATATCCAATTGTATCCAAATATTATAGTATCTAATAATCAGCAATAAATCTAAACAATAAGAGCAAATACATTATCTTAATCAAACCAGAAGTGACATGCGTAATAAACAGTAAATATAAATGTAAGAACGACTGGCTCAGTTGGTTGGCCAACAGACCAGCGTTGCCAATGCAGTACAATTATGCCGTTTTTTTCATACAATTTAAAAGTCTGGCTAGACCCCGGCGCAGCGCCGATAAGGGAAGGCCGGTGGTGGCGGGGCTAAAAATAGCAGAGGTGGTGTGCCGCCTCCGGTGAGATGTCGGCGGCGCGCTGGCGGCGCAATGTTGACCGAAAACATTAATATTTTCATCAGTCTTTCTCAAATCCTGGCTTGAATTTACGGAAGATTCGGGCCTATTCATGAGTTAAAAACTTCGCAAGTCGCTGGCTGGACGCTGGTCTTCTTTGTTATTCATCAAGAGAAGTAGAAATCTGGTAAAGACAAAATGGCTGTGGTATTTTGGAACCCTTGCATAATAGCTGTATAAATAGATAATAGATTCGCCGTGGCATTCAATAAGATCCAAGGAATCTAATTAAAGTGAGCACGCAACAAAACTAAATTAGGCCAGTAGCCTATGAGGAATAAAAAATACCCAAGACAATGAACAAGTCCCAATGGGGGGGCCCTGGGTCTATCCAAATATTTATATGGTTTCCCAGGGAATTTGATATCATTTTCTTCCATCTCTGCTTTAGATGAAAAAAAAAATAATTAGCTTTTGGCATCTCTGCTTGCAATTAAAAAAATTAAGGTATTATCATTTTTAAATGATAGCCCCCTACCCCCCCCCCCCCTGCTATAGGCAATAACATACAATTTTTTTTTTATAAATCATATTTTTGGGGTCACTTCCGTTTCAATCTTCAATTCCCAACCTTGTCCTTGTACATAGGCTACAGCTAAATTTTGTCTCAAAAGAATGTTTTTTTTTGGGGGGGGGGGGGTAAAAATTTTTAAGAAAGAAGATTGTATTTTCTTTAATCTATCAAGCGTTCAATAATTGTGTATTAAACATTAAGAAAATGTATTTAAAAATAACAAAAGAAAACAAAATTCTACAAACTTACGATTCAGCTGTCGCAACAATCTGTTGACTATCAGTTTCAAAATCCAACTGAACCTGCATAGTGTATGCGTTCTGTTCAACTTAAAAATGAAATTCTTGAGTACGAATAATGTAAGAATCTTATTGCAATTGGGAAGCTGCATTAAAAATGGTTTCGTGGTAACAGTTCAAACAGTTCGTGGTAACAAACTGTAAGAAAGGAGCTACCTGGCTCAATGGTAACCGAAACTCTAAAAAACGGATACCAATTTTGTTACCAATAGATATATCAGAAGAATCGGATTTCTATGCTGATTTCAAATTATAAATTTCGTCAGGTTTAGTATTACCCATCCAAAGTAATGAGCCTGAGAATATTTACCTTATTTTCGAAAAAGGCAGGAAACACCCCCTAAAAGTCATAGAATCTTAATGAAAATCGCACCACCAGATTCAGCGTTTCAGATAACCTTGTTGGAGAGATTTAAAACTCCTATATGAAAAAATGTGGGATTATGTATTATTTTCTGCCAGAAGAAAGACGACTGCGTGTTAATTTGTTTTTTTTTGCTACCCAGGGGTGATCGTATCGACCAAGTGGTCCTGAAATATCGTGAGAGGGCTCATTCGAACGGAAATTAAAAGTTCTAGTGCCCTTTTTAAGGGACCGGAAAAATTGGAGGGTAACTAGGCCCACTCTCACGCTCATTTTTCCAAAGCCACCGGAACAAAATTTTGAGATAACCATTCTGTTCAGCATAGTCGAAAAATCTAATAACTGTGTCTTTAGGTGTAAAATGACCCGCCACAGTCCCCGGGGGAAGGGCTGCAAGTTGTGAACTTTGCCCATGGTTTACATATAATATTTGTTATTGGGAAGCATACAGCCATTTTGTTTGGGGGGGGATGTTATGCTTGGGGGGATTTCTATGGGAGAATCTTCGTTTGGGAGAGAAATTTCTGATGAGTGAATATTCTAGGGTAAATGTTACAATGAGGGGTTTTGACAGAATTACTATACGAAATTATTATTTTTAATTATCTTACATTTTTTCGCCAAATTTTTTGTATGGAGATGTTCCGGGGAAATTATCCGGGGGCTTTTTCCGTGTGTTTTATTTTCTGGGAAATAATTTCCACGGAAGGGGGCATTTCTGGAGAGATCGAGAAACCGATTAGAAATTAAAGTCTCATTCTAATGAAAAAATGCTAAGAAGAATTTTTCAGGGTGAATCATCCACAAGCAATTTTGCAAAACGGGGGATTCTCAGCGAGGAAGGAACTGTCTGGTGGGAATATGACGGTGGGGGTGCACTTTACGTTGGATGGAATTTCCACAGAAGAGTTTTCCGTGAGGGGGAGGGGTATATTTCATAAAGGGTGAGTCTGATTTACCGGCATTATTTGAAAAACGAACAGAAATTATGTCATATATGAAGGGTTGCTCCCTCCTCAATACCTTATTCTTTACACTAAAATTTGACTGTTTACTAAAATTGAATTACAGGGGCCGTTTAATTAGAATATGAAGCTTTTTAAAAGTGCTAACAGCTTTAACGTAAAGAGCAAGGTATTAAGAAAGGGACGACCCTTCATATCTGGAATAAATCTGCCAAAATTAATATACAAATTGTGTTTTAATTTTTCATGCACAGTCAGCCAAAATTGAACCTGCATTAGTTTGACAAATTGTTCAGAAATTAAATTAAAAAAAGTTTTTTTCAACTGTAAGTAAGGAGCGACATTAAAACTTAAAACGAACAGCAATTAATCTGTTATAAAAGTGGTTGTCTATTTCACAACGCCTCGCTCTTTGCGCTAAAGTTTGACTCTTTTTCAACACTCTACTTAAAAAAAAAACTTTAGCGTAAAGAGCGAGGCGTTTAGGAGGGGACAGCCCCTTCCATACACGGAATAATTGCTGCTCGTTTCAAGTTTTAATGTCACTCCTTACTTTTAGTTAAAAAAAAAACTGTTTTTTTTTATTCAATTTCATAAAGGAGATACTTTTTGTCAACATATGAACAACCGTGTATATTGCAATTGTATCTGTCCGGTTTATATGCAAAGTAACAAAACAGAGGAAAATTAACGAACAAGCGAGTGGTGAAGAATTATAGTATACAAAGTAATATTTGGTAGGGATAGTCACTTGTGATATATTACTATAGGTGGCACCGTGAAAGAGTAAATTGATCTTAGTGAAAATCACACCATCAGATTCAGCTCTTCAGAGAACACTATATTAGAGACTTCAGTCCCCCCCCCCCCCCCTCCTACACCCATATTCCCCCAAAGACATCTGATCAAAACTTTAAAATTGCCATTCGATTCAGCATAGTTGAAAAGTCCAACAATTATGCCCCTGGGGATGAAATGACCCCCGCAACCTTTTTAGAAAAAGAAGTAAGTTATTCAAGTTGCCCATTATTTCCATATAGCATTTGTTATTGGGAAATAAACAGAAAACTTTTTTTGATGAGGGGAAGTTACTGCCGGGGGTTGGATGATTTTCCTCAGGGAGAATTTCCCGTATAAATTTTACGGGAGGAACTTTCAGGGAAAATTTTACACTTAGATGGGGGGAGGGGGTATTTCCTGACGTGATTTAAAAAGTAGTCAGAAATTAAATTTATAAAATAAAGTAATAAATAATAAAATACAACATGAAAGAACAGAAATTATTCCGCATACGAGGGGGGCTGTCCCGTCTTCAGCGTTTGCTCTTTACGCTAAAATCTGACTTTTCGTCGTAATTCTATAAGAAAGACTGCTCAATCACAAGAGCCGTTGAATTTGAATGACAAGTATTTTTAGAGAACTTCCAGACTTTACCGTAAAAAGTGAAGGTTGAGAAAGGGGTAGCCCCCCTTCATATACGAAACAATTCCTGTTTGTTTTAAGTTATAATGTTGCTCTTTAATTTCAGTTGCAAAAACTTGATTTTTTTTTAAATTTCCCGAAGATAAAACGAGTTAAAAAACGTAGGTAAACATTCCAAAGGAAATTTCCTTTCTAAAAGTCCTTTTCTATCATTATCTCTTGCTGTTGTTTCCAAGCAATAATCTATGTCCAATTATTCTACTGTTTCTCTATTTTCGCCAATCGTCCCCAAGAGATTAGATTTACCTTGTTACAAAAGTGAAAAGGAAATATATGGCTTCACCTACTGTTTTTATGTTTTCCTAGGCTCAGCTAACAGTCTTGTTTTGTATTCCCATGAAGATACTTAATGGATTGCAGGGTCACTGTGCCCTAACTTGTGAATTCATTGGTAATTATCAGGTTCAGTTCTTCTTAGTAGGAGGATGAGGATAAACTAGATAAGGATACAGCTATGTTAAGGGTAAATTAGAGAAATTGTTGAGAAGCAAATTTCGAATTTATTATCTTCCTTAATGTTGAGATCAAGGCCGTACCCAGGATTTTTTTTCGGAGAGGATTTTACTCAAACTTTTTTTCGGGGGGGGGGGGTTACTCGAAAAAACCTCAAAAAACGCCTACAAAATTTTTTTATATCCATTTTGTTACGTTTTTATGAGCCAAAAAAACATTTCGGGAGGGGTTCAAACCCCCCCTAGCCTCCCCTCTGGGTACGGCCTTGGTTGAGATAAAATATTTTGAATAAAGTTTTGAAATAAATAAAATGAACGAAATAAAATAAATAAATAATTAGTAAATAATTAAAATGAAATATTGAAATAAAACTTCCCTAAGGAACATATAACTGGCATGTGTATTTCTCTACAAGATCTGGCGGAAAATAATTTAGATTTATTTAGGGTTTTTCCACAACTTTTCTTTATTTACGTTTCGTAGAATATAATATTAATTTTGATTTTTAATAAGGTTCTTGTCCCTGTAAGAAATAATCAAACTCTCTATACATAGCACTATAGAACAAGAAACAAAAAGGTTTGCTTTTGTGTTAATTGAGGATTTTTGTTGGAATTTAATCAGTTGGGCTAAAATTTAATTGCTTTCTCTGTGAAATTTGTTTCAGCAACTTTTTATTGGCTAATGAGAGTCGATGTCTTATCTAGTATTTTTGTTTGGGGGGGGGTCAATTTTTCGGATGAGGGAACTATGAAATAAACTTTACAAAAATCTTCAAAACTTGGTTATATGCATTTTGTTAGTTTTTTATGAGTCGGGAGAGTTTTTTTTTGGGGGGGGGGAGGGATCAAACCCATTACCCACAACACCAAACCCACCCCCTACCCCTCTGGATACGGCCCTGATGACAGTTATTGAGTGTGTTTCATGTTTGGTGCAATTCCACTACTAGTCAGACGGCTACTTTTTTTTTAATATTTTTCGCACTTATTTGTTTTCATAGCCTTTTAGGTATCCTGAAATTTCCTTATCGTTTTTCATAAAACATCCCGGCATCCCCGAAATTGTTTCCCTCGAAAAGTTTCCAAAGCGAAAAATTGTAAAGAAGAAAAAAAAAACGAGTTTAATCACAGCCAGTAAAAAAAGAAGAATGGAGTGTAAATATTTCGGTCGAGACCTCCGGTCAACTGCCCTTAATGTAGAACAGTGGCGGATCCAGGATTTTTTTTAGAGGGGTGGGGGCGCAAAATATTTTGATCCGATAAACTTGCGTTAGGAGTAATTTTAATTAACGCAAACTTGCGTTAATTAAGTAAATTACACTGCTTTAGACTATGTTGGGGAGGGGGGGTGACCCCATCGCCCCCCCGCTGGATCTGCCACTGATGTAGAATCGGGAATAAAGGGCAACTTGCATTGCTTCGAAAGGTCCTCTTTTATCCTAGCGTTTGGTTTTAAGGTTTGTCAGTTCATATTTCCATGTGGGCTTTTATCTCTATTTTTATTTCTTACCCCTGATTCCCCACTGAGGACGGTTGAGCATAGGTTGTGACCCGAATATTTGCATAACATTCTTCTTTTTCACTGGGCGCGAGTATCTTCATTCATTTCTTCTTTATGAGTTTTTTCATTTTGTTATTCTTTACAACTGTGGTCTCAGAAAATATCTGCTTGAGGAATTAAGATTTTATTCTATGATTTTGTTCAAAACTCTGTCATACTATGTGCTTCCTACATGGCATCTCAATCATGCCTAATATATTCGACTACCACACAGTTATCTGACATCTTTATTTGTTGTAACGAAACCTACTTTATAATCAGTCATTGAAGGGTATGCCCAATTGTGTAGTATAGTATATTTGACACACAAAAAATCCCACAGGGCTGAGGTGACAAAGAACTAAATAAAGAAGAAAACAGTGTACACAAACAGCTAAAAGAATCAATTAAACAAATTAAGAAAAATGATTAAAACAAGAAAAACCACATACAAATACACTAATATAAAGATAATTATTGTAGAATACCCTCCTGCTGGGTCAGGCACACACGAATAAACCAGGCCAGATTCCTACTACTAATAAAACATCCATTTCTCCAACAATTTTTCCACCCAAAACCCTTTATCAACTCCGAATTTTTTTTCTCTCTCAAATTCCTTAACACTTCACGCTTCCCCAGAAAATGCAACAAATTCTGCCTAAACAGTGGCTAGAATTTAAAGTAAAGGCCTTCTAGAAAGTGCTGAAATGAGTGGAATGATATTTTTCCGTATGCGTCATCTATATTTTTATGCAGATTTATATATTGGTATGCCATAGATGTCAGTAATGTATTTTCGTTACCAGGCTATATATTTTTGAACGGCATTCATTGCTGTCCTCATGTTGGTCCTACATTTATAACTACCCTAAAAACCATTTTCTGACGACATTTTAATCAAACCCGAAACGAACAAATAATCACAACAAATCTTAAGGTAACAGATTGTAATATAAGTAAAAGGAAAATGTTTAAAATATATTCGGTTTTCAGTAAACCGTAAATGACGCAATAGCCTTTAAAAGCTTTATGAATGGGTAGGGGGGGGGCAGCTTTTTTCCGAAACTTATTTTTTGGATTTTTTTTTATTTAAAGTTCAGCTAGTTTTTGATTGCCAAAGTTTTATTATTAGTTAATAGAATGAATATTTTTTTCAAATTTTCAGCTTAAGAATTAAATTATGGGATTCAAATCAAATTCTCAATTCGCATAAGGTGATCTGAGCGCTGGATTTGATTTAATTCAGCATAATCACTGCATAAATTTTGTTTAATTTGAAATAAGGTTTAGGACGGTTCTTGAACTAAGCTTCGATTCCATGGCAATCTCTGTATTATATCTCTGTATATTGCAGTCGTTCCGGAGATATTACGCATGCGCCATTTTGACAACCTGGATGTGCTTAGTTTCGTTTGATTGAGTTTAATATCCCCCTCAATATTTCCTGGAAAAAAAAATGAACCCTCAGATAGCATCCGGATTATGCCCTTGATCTGGATAACGCTGCAATATACCAGAGCTTCTGTCACGATCACTTTTTTCAAAACATCCTCTACCGCCACCTCTTTTATTCATTCTAGTGCAGGGATGCTTCTACAGATTTAACATCCAACCGCTCTTCTATGTTTCCAATATAGGGCCCTTCTTAATTCTCACGGCTAATTAAATTATATTCTCAAGTATAATTTAAGTGGCTAACATCAAATCCGGTATTTAAACAAAAACAAAAACTTAGTTGCAAATTTTAACTGTAGACAAAGTACAGATGTCGGACTGAGCATTTTTTCGGTAGCCGATAAATCTGACACTTGTGCTCGCCTGTCTTCAGTTTCTTCTAAAAATGTTTTCATGAATGTTGCCTGTTAAAAGCAAGCTTATTCAGAATATTTGATCTTTACAAAATAAATTCAATAGAATTAGATGTAATATGTTAAGTAATCATAATTTTGCTTGTTATTGCTAATCAGTTTTGAACCTATGATCGTTTGATAAATTTTGTTTTATAAACATGGATAAATTTTTGGAGTAAATGGGCTGAAGAATAAACAGGGCAACACTGTCTTTCAGCATACATCACCATCATCACGAATAGTTTCAAGGATTGTGAGTTGAATGCTTTCTGTTGAATTGCATCCAAGCGTAAAAATTGGTGGTATGGGGTAATACCCCGCAATTATTGAAAGTTTTATACCATTTATAATTGAAAGCTACCACTATAGAATGGTAGGAGTCGTCCAAATTGATTTTGAATTTTAACCCATCTGGAATTGTTGTTTAGTGAGATACGCCTCTTCCCATTTATTGAGGCACATCTCTTTCAGTACATATTTTAGGCTTGAGAGGCAAGTTGATGGATCAATTAACTCTATAAATTTATAAATATATTATATATTAACTCTATATAATATCAAAATCGGAAGAATTGTATATAGAAATAAAATATATATTTGGTAAGTATGTGATAAGTATGTAGATATGTGGACAAATTCTCTGGCAAATTCAGAAGCAATTTGTCTCAATTGTTTAAGAAAGACTGCTCAGACACAATGGTGTTGAATTTGAATGACAAGTATTTTTAAAGAACTTTCAGATTTTAGCGCAAAGGGCGAAGGTTGAGAAAGGGGTAGCCTCCCTTCATATACGAAATAATTTCTGCTTGTTTTAAGTTATAATGTTGGTCCTTTTTTTCAGGTGCAAAAACTTGATTTTTTCTACATTTTACCCAAAGTGAAACGAGTTAAAAACATAGGTGAATATCCCAAAAGGAAATTCCCTTTTTAAAACTCCCTTTCTCTGTATATCTGTTGCTGATTTGTTTCGAAGCAGTAGTCTATATCCAATTATTTGAGATTTTTTCTATTTTCGCCAATGTTCCCCAAGAGATGACATTTACCTTGTTACAAAAGTGAAAAGGAAAAATATGGCTTCACCTACTGTCTTTTTTTATATTCAAAAATAGACAATAATATTGAAAATATAGAAAATCCTTTTCTAATGCCTATTTTAAATTCTTCTTCTTTTCTCTCTTTTATCCAGCGGTATTTGGTCCTCTTCCGCGTTTCCTCTTCTTTTTCGTTTTCTTAAGGATGGGTTGGGTCATGATGGGTCAAACCGGTTACTGTTTCCTTTTATACCCCTGAAAAAAAAATCACCTACTGTCTTTAATCGCTTCTGGGGCAAATTCTTTTTTGAGCCCTTAAAAGGGCTCAAAACCACCCATAGGGACCAAAAGTTTAAAAATGTGTTTCTAAATAAATAAATAAAAATTTCGTTTGAGAAAAAATTGCTATTTGTAGCTGATTCAGGAGTAGTAATTATTGTTATGTTGATTCTTAATAGTAAAATGCTATTTAGAAAACAAATTAGCAGGAATCTTAAAGAAGAGCCTGAAGCCCATTGAAAATAGTATCAAAGCAAAACAAAAGTATACCATTGGAATCACTATTATTAAAAACTCCAAACAGGAAGTTTTAAAGCACCCACCTTGGAATAGAAAGGAAAATCACAACTTTGTATGGGTAGCACTGATGTGTCCTCTTTTTCGCTTTTTTTTTATTTTATCTTTTTTATTTTTTTATTTTTTTGGTGCTAGCATTGCACTGAAAAATCATAGGGATTTGTTTAAGGGCTGAGTAAAAAACTATCTTTTGTATCTAATTAGTTTCTAACTAATTTGACAAGTCTACAGACAAGGGAATAAGTTGCGTGTTGGGGCCCACTTAAAAAAAATTGCCCCAGAAGCAATCATTGAAATTGGAAAGAACATAAAAAAAGGTATCAATTAATTTTTTCGTTTTCTTCCTTTCTTCAGTTAAAAGGTAATTTTTATATCTAATTAGTTTTTACCTAATTAGACAAGTCTAAAGACACGGTAATAAGTTGCGTGTTGGGGCCCCACTAAGGGCTAAAAAAGAAATTGCCCTAGAGGCAATTGCTGAATTTGAAAAGAGCATAAGAAAAGCATCATATGATGTATTCACTTTCTTCCTAGCTAAATTATATGAATTATATTATTTTCTTTTTGACTTTTAACCCATCCGGAATTGTTGTTAATGGTAGATATGGTTTAGATTTTGAAGTCTGGCCTGTCTGAAGTTTCTGCTTCTTTAAGATACGTGTTTTGTACTCAGTGTTTTTGTTAGCATGTTTTAGTGTTTCAGTGTTTTATGTTAGCATTGCACTGAAACACCATGGAGAGTTGTTTAAGGGCTCAGTTAAAAGCTAATTTTTATGTCTAATTAGTTTTTTACTAATTAGACATGACTAAAGACATGAATTGACAAAAACAGGACTTAAGACAAGACAAAAGTAGCGTGGTAGTATAATTGACCTTAATTCTTTTCTTCTAGAAAGAAGAGTCTATGACTAGACTCCTGGAGTGGAAACAAAGAATGCTCCAGTCACCTTTGACTAAGAAGCAGAATGGTCGGTCTAGTGTCACCTCGAGCCCTCTATTTCACACTTCAGCAACCCTTAAAAATCGATCAAAGTCTAATTTGACTGCTGTTAATGTGGCAACATTATCAGCTGATTATGACGGTGGTAGTGTTCGAAGCCATAGCAGCCGTGGCAGAAAATCGAGACCAGCAACGCCAAGCTCTGACGAAGGTAAATCTTATTTTATAATATTAAAAAAAAATTCATTTTGCTATGGAACTACTGAGCAATTTTGGCCCGAAGATCCTCGCAGAACTTTTTAAATCACTGTCTTATGGCTGTGTGTTTAATCAATTTGATAATTTAATTTAAAAGATCAAATCATGATAGCCTAAACTTATTATTGGACTTATATACTTTATTTCCGATTAGTTTTTTTTTTTTGTTTTGTTTTTTTTTTTTTTTTGGTTGCTTTTTTAATCCCACCTCCTCTCCTCTCGGTGACATAATAATCTTTTTCACTTAATTTCAAACTTTAATCTCACCTACACTAATTTAAAAACAACAATTATTATTTGAAATTTGAATTTGGGTAGCCAAACATAATTGACAAAGACAAAATATACTACAAAAAAATTCAAAACCGCAAAAAAGTACCATTCCCGGTTTCGCAGGGTGCCCTTCTGCCACAGGGCACCCCTTTCACCGTGGAAATACATTAAAGTTTGTTGCTATTGATTAGTTGCTATTGATCAGTAATTTGAAAACTCTGAATTGTTGGAGGAGTTCCAAGCTAGAGGTTTAAGTGAACTCCTCAGAGTTCAAATTGATTTTGTCAAGTTTGTTTATATATATTTTTGGGGATTTTACGGTCAAACATGGCCTCTATTATTTTTTTTAATCTTTATTTTTTAACTAAATTTGTTTAAATAATTTGCTAAGTAAAGTTCAACGTCTAGTCGGGCTAACTAATTGCTGCCTTTTCGTCATACAAGGATAAAATGGTCTAAACATTTGAAGCATTATTTACTGCAGTGACATGTAAACCATATGCACTAACAGTAAATATTAAATAGAAAATATAAGTTAAAATTAAATAGTATATATTAAACAATAAATGTAAATACTAAATAATAGTGAACATTGTGTACTAATGTTTCCTTATAAAACGAATATATGCTATTATTTCAGCTATTGAATCACAGAGAAGCATAGGGACTATTTTTAAAACTATATATATAACAAATCTATTGATTAAAATACCTTTATTTTCATTGGCTTACAACTTCTAGCAGCTGAACCAATGAAGTGGAATTTAAATTCTGTATCGTCCGTACGAAATGAACATTCTCCCAGGAGGATTCTTTTGAAATTGTTATCCAGAGACTGTTGTTGAAACAAAAAATTAGTTCAGGAACCGTCCTAAACCTTAATTTCAAATTAAACAAAATTTATGTTGAATGCAATCAAAGCCAACGCTCTAATCACCGTTTGCAACTTGAGAATTTAATTATAATCCGATAGTTTAATTCTAAAGCTGAAAATCTCAAAAACTGAAAAAATGATAGTAATAAAAAAAATTGTTTCTCAAGACTTCAAATAAAGATGGACTAAACAGTTCCATTCAGAACTATAGGCCAGTTTTTTTTTTTTTTTTTTTTTTTTTTTTTTTTTTTTTTTTTTTTTTAAATAGCTTGGCCAAATAGAAGCTGATAACACATAAACAGGCCAAATAAACATAAGCATGATGATAGTGCACAATAAAAGGCCAAATAAACAGAAGTATGACGATAGCGCACAATAAAAGGCCAAATAAACAGAAGTATGACGATAGCGCACAATAAAAGGCCAGATAAACAGAAGTATGACGATAGCGCACAATAAAAGGCCAAATAAACAGAAGTATGACGATAGTGCACAATAAAAGGCCAAATAAACAGAAGTATGACGATAGTGCACAATAAAAGGCCAAATAAACAGAAGTATGACGATAGTGCACAATAAAAGGCCAAATAAACAGAAGTATGACGATAGTGCACAATAAAAGGCCAAATAAACAGAAGTATGACGATAGTGCACAATAAAAGGCCAAATAAACAGAAGTATGACGATAGCGCACAATAAAATATCCTCAATAAAAATTGAATTTGAACTAAAGGCTAAATTAAAAGAACTTATTTCACAGGACCACTTCTGTGGAGCAATACTCAAGTCAATACTTCATATCAGTGGAGTCAATACTTTACGAAAGTTAGGGTGTCTCAGGCGTCTTAGCTGTAGCTAGCATACATATTTTATGTACGCTAATGCATAAATTTTCTTTTATGTATGTAAGTTCTTTTGGGAGAAGGATTTTTGTGTAGGTTTGGTCAGAAATTTGAATAGACACCAAACTTCTCTAAACTATAGACTCCAAAATTCCGGGAGTAGCTTTAGACAGGAGTTTTGTTAGGAGAAATTTGGAGAAGAGATGTTTTGGGTTGGAGTTGTTTTAGGAGAAGTCAATTTTGGTATTACTGGACTAAGTTTAAGTTTTACTGTTATTGATAGAAGCTGTGCTAGAAATTTTTTTTGGTGTAGCTGGCGCAAGCCAGTTTTGTAATTTCTGTTAAATTGCCCCATAAATCCATTATTAATAGCGTTTATACGTGAGGTATCTTGTATTAAAGATGAGTCGAAATGGAGCAAAAATGCAAGATTTTGTTTCTGGGAGGAAGGTAGGGATACGAAGCATTTTGATGGGGAGGGAGGAACTGGAAAGACACAAAAAAAACAGGAAAACTATGTGGAAATATTAGAAAATAAGGAGAAAATTGGGGTTACAGGCGATGAAAATATTTTTTCGGAAAGTGGGAATTAGAACAAATGATGCAATTATGCATAATAGCATTTATTTAAAAGTGTCCATTTGAGGAAGTTCAGTCCATTTTTTCGAGGGGGGGGGGGTGACGTCATGTATATGCAAATTCGTTTTCTCGTGTTTGGTTCTCTTGCATGAAAGTGTAAGCCAGTAACAAAACCGTTTGAGTCACAAGACTGTTAAACTTAGTCTCTCTGTGACGTAATCCTGTAATTGTAAGAAACATTAAGGCCCTTTTCCTTTTTTTTTCGCATAGCACGTGGAGTTTTTAGAATAGACAAGAAATTTCACTTAGTTCAATAAGAGTGGGAACTGGCGCTAGCCTCAAAAAAAAATCCACGACGCCATATAGCATTTAAGGTTTTGGCGATTTTTTTTTTCAGAAACTACGGGGTTTCTGTTTATATTTATTGTGGGTGAATCCATGCAGGTTCGAGGCTGAGGTCTGAAAGGCACATTGCCTCTACCTGTCCCACGCAGACAGTTTTTTTTTTTAAACATTAGCGTCAATTTCCAATCATCAGTCATCCATACTCTTTGGGTTTTACTATAAATGTTACCGTGAATGTTCGAAATCTGGTTAATGTCGACATTCACCGGTGAATGTCCGAAATTCCCTTTTCTCTGCTTGGATTCAGTTAGCTTTGCGAGCCAGCTTTTTCAGTTTCATGCAAGCTATGATGGTAAAAGTTAAAGTTATATTACGTTAGATCATGTTAGTTTAGGTAAGGTAAGGTTAGATTCTAAATATTAGAAATGGGTTAAAAACATGACCTAAGGTAACCTAACCTTACCTAACCAAACGTAATCTAATCTGACCTAACCTGTCATCGTCTTAACTTGCATTCAATTGAAAAAGTTGACTGGCAACGCTGACTAAATCCAGGGAGAAAAAATAAAGGTATTTCTGACATTCACTGGTGAATGTCGACATTCACCAATTTGCGGAAATTCAAGGTAACATAAACACATATCTGCACAAATATGTCATATATTTTTTAAATTTTGTTTCTAATATGTTATTATCCTTTTTTAGTTTATTTAAAGTGTCTTTAGCTTTAAAATTGTCTGTGTTGTAATTAGCTTACATTAGAAACTTATTTGCAAGAGCTTTTTGATAATTCTATTGCTTTACGCTACTAACGCCATATTTTTAAGAAAACAGTAGTGCGGTTTTCATTACTGTGGCTTGGAGCTTATCTACTGTATATTATTGGAGTTATGACCCTCCCCCTAGATAATCCCTTTTCTGCCTCACCAGTTTCATAATCACTATAGGCAAGCTGAGTTCGTATGAAGTGAAGAGAGTTAATTTGTAAGCGTTCTATTGCAATATTGAAGAACAGATAACGGTTATACTTTCTGCTTTAATTCAAAGTAGCTTATTAGAAATTAATTATAGATAATTTGTTTCATTTTTAAGGTTTATGTTTTCCCTGCATGTATTTTTGTGTGTTACTGCAGTCTCGAGGTTCTAGTATTTCAACGCAAGAAAGATTGCCATTTGGTAGCTGAGATTCGGCCTTATCCAATCACCAAATTATATTTTGAAATTTGCTTTAAATTTTTTTGAAATTGAATGCGTCAAATAATGACTGAAAATTGTTGAAAAATGGTTTTGTTTTTTATTTTAAGCAAGTTAAGATCACTCTCATACTTAACTTAAACTTATTTGCATACTGACCATGGTCAGCGTTGCGCAGGTACCGATCTCCTGATTCAATGCCTTCGGCCGGGAGTGCAATGTGTGGTTTGGGGCGAATCATCCGACACTTCCCGTTTTTTTTCCCCCACATATCTACCTGTTTAAAGCCGGGCCGACTCTAACTGAGCCTATAGAGTCACACCATTAACCCCCGTTTCAAATCAAATAACCAGCGGCACCAGGGTTCGAACCCCTGACCTTAGAATTTCAGAAAATGAGCTCATACTAAAGCTCTAAGTAGTATCGTAGTTCTGGCGCTATAAATGGACAGATCTGAAACTAATAAATACAACCCAATAAGCATAATTTTTTTGGTGAAAGTTATAGCTGCAGATTTTTCGAAAAACCGTATGTATTAGAGGGAAAATAAACCTTAATAAAATAAATTGCTAACCCGGATTTTTTTGAAATGTATGAAAATAGATGGTGCTGCGGCATTCGCGTTAAATTTTGAATTTCTACTCGTGTACTATCGTCTTTTACGCCTAACATTCATAAATGCTGAGTGTAATAATAATGTTTTTAAAGTTGAAGAATGCGTTCAATATTGGCTGGAAATCGTTTTTCTATTTTAAGCCAGTTTAGAACACTCAGAGTAAAAGCCAGAAATATTATATTCCTGGCTCGTATGAATAGACAGATCTGAAAGTAATAAATACAATTGTATATTGTCTTTTTGGTGAAAGGGCACTTTTGTTTAGGGACGAATGTCGTGTGCATGTCAATACTGCCTCTGATACTGTGAGACTAAATTAGCACCCTCTAAATAAATTTATAATTTTTGCTCGATAGTATTTTGGCACTGTTCGTGCCAAAATTATTTTTTCCCATCCCAAATGCTAGATGATGGCAATTTCCTGTGGTAACACAGAAAAATTTTCAAAATTTTTCAAAAAAACTTTGAAAGTTTTGAAAAACTTTCAAAAATTAAGCATTTTGATTTTTTCGTTTTAAGGAAAATAATGATGCATGATTATTAGTTCGTCTGTTTCTTCGATTGAGTGACATTTGCGTTTTATTAAAAGTGACGTGCATTTGGAACAACGTGGTTTTTAGTTGTCAAAACATCAACTAAAAAAAGGAAAGAATTCACCATAAAATTCAAGGTCAAACAGTTCTTTATGACAAACAGTAATCAAAGGAGCGACTCGGCTTAATAGTAATTGAAACTCTAAATTAAGCAGTTTTGATAGGAATACAGCTGTAGATTTTTAGCAAACTCGCATGTATCAGAGGATAAATAAACCTTAATAAATTGCTCGCCCTGATATTTTTTTTGTAATATAAGACAATAGATGGTGCTGTGATATTCGTGTTAGATTTTAAAATTTCTGGTCGTGCACTATTGCATCTTGCACCTATCATTTAAAAATGTGTCTAATTTATTTTTGATTTTGGACCGTGCTAACTGTTAGTGAATCTCTTCAACTGCCTTCTTTAATAGAAGATTTTGATCTCAGATATTATATTAAAGGTGCTTATTAATGTAGTAAATATTATTTTTTACTCCTCATCTTCTGCTAAAGATCCTTTATTAAATTAGGTTTTGAGGAAAATAACAAACATTAATTATATATATACTAATAAATTCGTTTAGCCGTTTATACAAAACGAAATAAAAGTTTCAGTAGGTGTTATATTTTTCAATATTTTTAAATTTTGCTTTACGTTGGGCTGAAGATAAATAAATTATTATTTTTTAGTTATTTAAAAAAAATCGTTTTTCAAAAGGACTTAAAAGTTACATTCATAGAAATTCTTGTTTAAGTAGCCAGCGTAGTTGCCGTCTGCAGATCAGTCTAGTACTGATATTTTGCAACCCAGATGAAGATTAAGACAAAAAATGTGCTTACAGAAAAAATTCAGGTTAAATCTGACAAAATTTTAATTTTTAATTGAAATCAAAATTTTAAAAGCAAAATAGATAAGCTTGTTTTTAAATGCATGGAAAAGTCTACTCTCAGAAAATGTTTGGTCGGACGTGAAAAAACTTAGACTATTACTTGAAATTTAAATGCAAGTAATTTCTGTTTGGAATTTTTGTAGCTCCTGGGTACGCTGCGCAGTCGGTGGCGATAGAAGTTTAAGTCCCTACTAAACCCACATTTAAGTGCTTAAGCTTTCTTAAGTGCTGAAGCTTGAGTATTTAAGTTTTATCAGTTTTCAATATTCTTCTGATTTTACTCTTTAAAGCCCCTAGTCGCGGACACCTGTTGGTTGAACTTTGACCCTGTTGGGTGAAATCACAATTTATATAATTAGCAGTATGATCTTTCCCTATCTCACCCATTATAAAAACCCGGACCGAGGTGCGATTGCTCCAGAGAATGTATAAACCGATATAAACATAAGCGGCATTATATCTTTTCACGGGTAGACAAAGAATAATCACCTACGGAACAAGTACTGACAAAACCACTTGGCCGGCTCACCAATAAGTGGACAATAAGTGCAGAAATAAGTGGGAGGAGCTTTTTGTTCGCACCGAGAATGAAGAGCCAGAAATCATCTGCGGTAAACTTACTGGATAATTATATAAACTGTGGGTGAAATTTACTAGTTGAAAAGGTCAAACGAAAAACTTACTTTTGCCCGTCCTGCTGCTAAGGTAGCTACAATAAAAGTATAGGACAACATTTGGGTTCTTTTTCCACCGTTTTAAACATTTGTCACAAAGGTTTTCTCGGGTATAACCAAGGTTTATCTTAGGGCTCAAACTCGATGCTTTAACCTTTTTGCGCTACTTCGTTCATTTAAATGTTTACAAAATAGCTTCAGAAATTTCGATCATATATTTAAAACAACAAAGCTAGATAACCTTTAAGCTAGGTCTACTATAAAGCTAGTAGATCTTTACTTATTGCCTTTCCCCCTTGTCTTTTTTTCTGAGGGGGAGGATGTTGCATTTCCTTCTTCTGGGCATGCTGTCCGCACTGGGGTGGATAAGTGGTGGTTGTCTTGATTGATGCTAGGAAAAAAATAATTGTTGTATGCCACATTTAGAGTAGACATAAACCTGTAGACTGACTGGGCATCTTTGACTTCAATAGGAATAACAGACTTGCAATACAGCGGCTTTGGTACCACAGAAGCTCAACCACTGTGAAAGAAGTGTCCTTCCTTGCTTTGTGTTTAGCAGCCACAGCTATGGTTATTTCAGTGATAGATTCTTCAGAAAACGAAGTGTGTAATCCACTCTTTTAGAGTGATCTTGTGTAAGTTGCAGTTGTTTCACTTTGGAAAAATTCAATATTAGCGTTATTGTAGCTCTTGGAGGCATGCTGAAAATCCAACACTTTTTTCATTTGGATAATGATGTACGCATGCTTTATAATAACGTTTTTTGAGCGGCTTTGCCAAGTCCAGTAATGAATTTTCCTCAGAGGGCTTGAGACTTCTTTCAAATCAATTATAGACTATATACTTTCAGTATGCTTGAGTGACCTGGTTCTTAGTATTTCATTTTTACCGCATAGCCAAGTTCATGATTGATTTTCTGTTCTGTGGGAGACATGAATCCGACTAAGGGATGTTCTGAGAAACGTCGGGATAGGTAGACACAATTTTTGAATCATAAAGACAACACCACTTGTTAGCTCGTTCGTTCCATGACTTGCAACTTTTTTAGGCCATACTATGTACTACGCTTCTTCTGTGTGGTCTCCGGAAGCTCGTTGATATGAGAACACACCCGCCAAATTAAAAGTTGTAATTTTACTTCTGTAGAAAAACGATAAGGCATTACCACAAGGAAAATGTGTGATGTGTGTGATATGTAGTATGTGTGATATGTGGTATGTGTAATATGTGTGATATGTGATATGTCTGATGGGGGCTAAACAGTTACGGCAAAAGTCCCCGAGCTAATCCTTCGGTTAGTTAATGAAAAAATCGCTTCCACAAAAGGGGGCAACATGCACTTACGTTAAAGTCGTATTGTGGATTTGTTCAGCTGAGAGACATCTTACGACAAAAGGAACTATACCACTATAAGGCCCGTAAGAAATAACGCTATATAGCGTTTTTACTCAATTTCGACTACATGTGTCAGTTGCGACCTTTTTGCTATCAACCAGTGATTAATAGTTTTGTATCTTCCACTTGACCAATTTAAACAACCAGGTTTTATTTCACTGTCCTTGGTAGTAAACAACTACTTAAACAACCGGTTACAACTAAGATTTGTAACCGGTTCAAACCGGTAAAGAGTGTATCAACCAGTTATTAATGGTTCTATAGCATCCACTTGACCAATTTAAACAAACAGGTTTTATTTCACTGTCCTTGGTACTAAACAACTACTTAAACAACCGGTTACAACTAAGAGTTGTAACCGGTTCAAAGAGAGTCTAGAGAATTAACTAAAGTTATTTGAGTAGCGCGCAAACGTCAAACTCTGCTAATTAATAAATATACATAAAAAAAGACAAATAAAAGAAGTGCTAGAAATAACCTGCGCTTGAGACTTAAAGATAAAATAAACACAGCACAAGGGTTCGATAAGAAGAAAGGTTTTATTCTTAAAAGAATTATGGTCTTACTTTTATTATCTGGTTTTTAAAGAAATTTGGAAAGAGATTTATAACATACAAGTCCAATATTTGCTTCAATCTTCGTTGCTGAAATAAGAATTAAAGATATTAAAAAAAAACTAACTAATAACTGATATGTTAAAATTGATATAATAAACTGATATAATTGATATAATAAATATAATAAACTGATATGATAAACTGATATAATTGATATAATAAAAATTGATATAATAAATTGATATAATAAACTGATATAATTGATATAATAAATATAATAAACTGATATGATAAACTGATATAATTGATATAATAAAAATTGATTCAATAAATTGATATAATAAACTGATATAATTGATATAATAAATATAATAAACTGATATGATAAACTGATATAATTGATATAATAAAAATTGATATGATAAATTGATATAATAAACTGATATAATTGATATAATAAATATAATAAACTGATATGATAAACTGATATAATTGATATAATAAAAATTGATATAATAAATTGATATAATAAACTGATATAATTGATATAATAAATATAATAAACTGATATGATAAACTGATATAATTGATATAATAAAAATTGATATAATAAATTGATATAATAAAACTGATATAATAAAATTGACCCAGGGTAGTTAAATTGTGACAGCGAGACTCAATTTCTAGCTGTAAAAGCTAAGAAGCTAACATCGTGAAGCTGACATTTTTATTAGCAATTTATTTATTTTTATTTTTACTCTTAACTAAGGCTCTATTGTCGACAGAATGCCAACACCGACTAACTCGTCTAAAATCCCTTTCGTGTCTTGTTAATTTTGTTGTTTGTTAGACCCCCCCCCCTCCCGATAAGAATCATTTCACCCAAACAAAAATCAAATCCAATGTTATACCAAGAAAGGATTTAACCCCGGTAAATAAATCTTAAATTCAACAGGAGTAATTTCTTACAAGAGTGATAATTTAAGTTGATTCATTAAGTCTTTCATATCATACTTTATGGCCTGGAAGTACATATGTTTGAAATACTGCATATTTTCACTGCTCTGGTATAATCATATTATATCGATGAGTATGGTCTCATTTAATATGGCGCTGCCTATAGAGAGACAAAGCCTAATGCCTGTGGAGTGAATTCGCCCTCAAATTATTATAACTGTTATTTTTCAATAACAAAACTTAAAATATGCCTAGAGGACAACCTGAAAAAAATTACCAGTTTAATGGCCTTTTAAGCTTCGTTTGGGTGAAACACATGTTCAAATTTTGAATGCCAGTTTTTTGATATGCAATGGGGGCATCAGGATTTGAGAAATGTCTAGGTGGGGGATGGCCCAACATTGATTAGGGACCACTGGCCTGAATCCATGTATGAAGAATTTATTCATTGACTGATGTACTTCAGGCAATTGTGCACACAACTCTTAGCAACATTTTGAAAACAAAGAATCTTGTATCAATCAACAACTAATGAAAAAATTTCACCCTGCATACCTAGAAAAGAAGTAGCTCGCAGACCATGAAAAATAAAAAACTTATTTTTATTTTAACACACCACGTATATTTTTTTTCAACTATTGGTGGTGAAAATCTATCAACAGGATTGTCATTTTTTTGCCAAAAGTTGAATAAATGTCTAAAAGGCATCAACAATGTATATTTGGCAGTCCTGGCTATAGAACTAGTATTTGTAGTAAACATGGGCGCCCATAAGCTGAATTCCAGGGGGGGGCAAACTTTGTCTAATTGCTACTTTTAATGCTATATAATAGAAATCTCAGAACAAAAATATAAAAATAAGGCAGCATCATTCAGCCAGGGGGGGCAACAGCCCCCCCCTGCCCCCCCCATATGGGTGCCCATGGTAGTAAAATTAAAGATTTGTAGTAGGTATGTATATGCTTTAGATGTACTGGTGGAGGACTTGGCTTGAGTCATTTGGCAGGAAAAGGCGATTTAGAACAGCAGTAAGTCAGTGTTCGAAATGTAGAATTTACTGGTGACAAGGCTAGAGCTAACTTTTATAATAATCCTGAAGCTTCCGCTTTGAAAATAGAGCATAATCGCATAACTCATATGCTTCGAAAGATAAAACTTCATATTAACTGAAAGTTTTTCTATTAGATGTTGAACGGAATCGACCCGTCCGACGACGCTCTCGGCGCTCAAACTCTTCCGGAAAGTCTCGTCGTTCAAATGACTCAACCAAGTCCCCTAACTTAGTCCAGCCGACCTCCTCCATCCAAGCCCAATCAATCTCCCCGAATGTGACTACTGACTCCAGCCCACCTGACTATGAAAATGTGTATTATCCTCGAACAACAAATCGAAAAAAAAGTGAGAGGAAAGAGGTTGCTGGAGATGTGTCTCACGGAGGTTCTAAAAGTGATTCTGTAATTCGTCCAAAATTACTGAAAAAGGCGGTTCATAATGAATCTGATGTCGTGAAAGAGTTCTCTTATGAATATATTGATAATTCAAACTCAAAATCAAGCGAGCCAAAATGGATCCGTAATAAATTTCGCACTGTTGAAGATCTCCGTATACCATTATTAGAGACTGGAATTAGGGAGACTGGTTCGTCAGTTAATGACAGTGATGAAATGAAAGAACTTTGTAGCGATTCTGATGCAGTAAATTCACAGTCTTTGGAACGAAATACGCATTTTGGGCCAGTTTGCGAAAATACAATGGAAAAAATTACATACTTCGGACCGACTTTGAAGAAAGAACTGGTAAGCAATGGTAAGCAAACTGAGATAATTTCCCCCCAAAATTCTGAAATATCTGCCATCTCGGATGCTGCTACAAAACTAGAAGAAATAAACTCAGCAATCAATAAGGAACCTAGTTCCCAACTGGTTGAAAATGCCAAAATTCTAACGCAGACCAAAAGGTTAGAGATGGGCTCGAACGCAAATGACCCGTTTACAGAGAGTGTTTTATCCAGTTCTAGCCTAGAAAAAAAGCATTTGTGCTCTTTAAGGTTAAATCAGACTAAATCGGCTACTAACCATAGTTCACTGCATGGAATAAAAGAAGGAGAATATAGGGATAAGCGTGAGAAATTTCATCCACAAACATTAAACAGAGCTTTAGATTTTCTCGAAAGTTTTAAAAACTCAATTGGAACAACTTGCCATGAATCCCCAAATAAAGAACTAAAAGAGACAGTGCCGTGTAATATAAAAGACATTTCATTTTGTTTTGTTGATCATAAAATTATAAATCCCTCAAATTATGATTTTGGTGAATCTTCTTGTAATCGGGACTCATCGATTTACGCCTTGGAAAAAGAAAATAAAAAAATTGAGAACGAAGATTTTGTTAAGAACAAAATATCAATCGATTCCGTAGTATTTTCGCAAGAAGCTAGTTTTCAATGTGCCAAAATTGTATGCAATGAAAGTGATTTTGTCGGTCCAAATGATGATAATGAAACAAGTCTGAGGACGTTGAGTAGTGGCTATGATAGTATGACTAAATCTCCTGGAATAAATGAAGAATTTAAAGGACAAAGTGAGGTTGGGCCGACTGGAATTTCCCCACGAACTGTGGATTTTAAAGATGTACAAAAACTTGAAGCCTTCTGCTTTGATGGAAAAGAAACACAGCCAGAAGGTACGAGCCACAAGCCAGAAACACAGCCAAAAGGAAAGACCTCAAATAAGAACTTTCGTTACAAACCTCTCGGAATAAATGAAGAGCCTCAGGGAAATAGTGAGGTTAGGCTGACTGCAGTTTTACAGCGAACTGTGGGATGCAAAGACGAGCGGAAACGTGAATCCTTTCGCTTTAACGAGAAAGAAATACAGTCAGAGGGTACATTTTCAAATGAGGATTTTCGTTATAAATGTGCCGGAATAAATGAAGAATCTAAAGAAGATAGTGATGTTGGACTGACTGTAATTTCATCCAGAACTTTAGACTTTGATGACGGGCAAAAACGCGAATCCTTACGCATTGACGAGAAAAAAATACAGTCAGAGGGTACCTTTTCAAATGAGGATTTTCGTTATAAATGTGCCGGAATAAATGAAGAATCTAAAGGAGACAGTGATGTTGGACTAACTGTAATTTCACCCAGAACTGTAGACTTTAATGACGGACAAAAAGAATCCTTTCGCATTGACGAGAAAGAAATACAGCTTGAAAGCAATTCTCCCAGCAGTTCTTTTTGTTATGCTCTGTCTTCTACAAAACCTGTGATACTAGGACCTGTAATAGCTAATGATGGTAGAAATGAACATAATAAACATGCTAGTATGAGTAGTTTATATCACAATGATCCAACTTCATCAATTTTAGAAGAACAAGATGATCCTTTAGCTCATCCAACCAAAGAAAGAGGTATATTTGAATTAAAAGGCAAGAAGTCTTCAAAACCTAGAAAACTGATCTACGATTCATCATCAGGAAAAATTGTGGATGAACTAATAGTGAGTAAGGACAAAGGAACTGTGCATGAATTTGCTGAAATAAAATGTGCTTTCAAAAAATCGATTAAAGACGATAACTACGTCGCTAAATACGGATCCCTTCCGAGACACATCAACTCTGATTGTTGTAAGAGTACAGAAAACTTGGAATTAGTCCGCAAGAGTCCATTGAAATCAGTTCTGAACAGCCCTATCTGGAGACAGTTAAAAAGTGATGAAACATCCGAATCAATGAAGGAATTCGTAAAAGCACAGTATCTGCGTAATTTTGAAAAAAGAAAGGGTTTTGATGAAGTTAATGGGATCAATGAAAGTGAGCAAGAGAAAGCTATTTTGACTCGTGATGGCAGTGATGCATCACTGAGAAATGAGCCAATTCGTGCACTGCCTAATCCTATATGTACCGTTACTGATGATCTTTGGAATGAGAATTCTCCTCCGTCGAATCATACCACGGAAGGAAGTGGTAATGCCACATGTCGGGAATCACCTAGCAATTGTCTATCAGAAAAGAATATGCCGGATATTTCGGAATTTCAAGAGACTTTGAAAAAAGAGAGGTCAAGCATGCCTTTGCCATTAGGTAATCCTACTGACCTTGTATATCCATATAAAACACCTGAGTTTGAAAATAAGGCAGCTGATTCCAAAACATATAAGCAAGCAAGTCTTTCAACGGATTATCTGAATATGTCTGAAAATCTGTATATGTCGATGATACCAGCACGTGGGTCTGTTATTAGTGTTCAAGATCGCCAAAGCTCAGATGAAATTTATGTTGAAATGAGTGACGACTCAGGAAAGCAAAAGCCATTTGCTAAGAATGAGTACGTGCCTGAAAATTCTCACTATGACTTTCTTTATAAATCAACAACTTCATATGAACCGGTTTATATGGAACTGCCTATAAAAGAGTTGCGACCCTCAGAGGTTAAAGGGTCAAAACACCCTTCTTTTGAAGATAAGATTTCAATAAACCCTAGATTCAGTCTTTCTGATACGTTCAGGCCTGCTTCATACTATTTGGGATCAAGTACTGGAAAATCCGGGGATAAAGGTGAAAGTGATTCTGATAGTGATATTGCATCTCCCCCGCCGATTCCAAGTGTAAGTCATGTGAGAAGTCATAGTTTGGATCAGACACCGAGAGAAGTGAGTGATTGTCGCAAACCTTTGACTGTTGTTAGGAGCTTACAAGATCTTTTGGAAGATGTCAGTGAAGATGATTTACTTGTTGAAATGGTTAACACAGCAAAGCATGAGACAGCGTGGCAGCATAGAAAATCCTTTCCGAATAAGATTAGCCCATTGCATCAACGTCAAGGATCTGCTTCAACTCTAGTACCTCTTTATGAAAACATAGATACTATTCAGAACATTGAACATGTTCGGTCACCGAGCTTGAGTCAGCAGTCTTACACATCTTATCAGAGAAGCTACTCAAACACATCTATTGGATCTAGTATGTCCAGTGGTAGGGTTCCTGGTGTTCCTTACTATTATTCAGATATTATGAAGGAAGAGTCTTGTTGAAGCACAAGCAGCTTACGGACTTTACCACCCGAGTTATTAGCAATAGCGGCAGGACTACTTCGTGGCTCGAAAACTACTGGCATTGATGAGCGAAATATTTATGAAAGTCGGGGGAGAAGAGCGAGAACACCCGATTCTTATATAGAAAGTACTAATAGAGTGTCAAATCGACTTTCCCATTCTTTAGAAAGATTGATTGACGAGGATGATGCCAGCAATAGTCACCCAAGGCATGGGAGTGAGCCTTGGGATGAAGATAGAACTTGGCGTGCAAATTTGCGACGGGCATCAGTACGTCATGCTAAGACGGCTCAGCAAAAACCTCCCACTGGTATATCACGCTCATTAAATGCAACACCTATTCAACGAACTATCTGCCGAAGAAAAAGACTGCCACCTATTGGTAGAGATGCACCCGAAGAAGAACGCTCGGCACCTATTGGTGCTTCCCCAGAATCACGAATGACACCTGTTGGACGGGATAGTATCAATCGCCCTGACCTTTCTGTTGATAGAAGAAGAAGAGGTCAAATAGAAGGCTATGTTTGGGATGAACGAGAAGAAAAGTTCCTTGCAAGTTCGGCGGCTTCCTTGGACAGAGAAAAATTGCGTCAGTGGGATATGATGTCATCTGCTTCTTTGAATTGGAACGAAGTGCCACCTATTAGGCTGCGGAGGGAGCCTGTTACCAGTTTAGGTACGCTTCAATCCAAGTAAATATTTATTGTTAATGTTAAATAGATATCGTGTTTCTTTTAATACTATTGTGAAAGTTTAAATGTACAAAAACATGTCTACTTAGAAGTTATAATTTGAAGGAATTTGCTTAAAGCCAATTTCCATTTGGCATATTCCAAGAAAATCGACTGAAAAATTACCAGTTTCTGTATGTTACCAGTACCAGTTGTGGTAAGGAAATATTGAGTTAAATTAAAATTCTAGTTATAATTAAATTAATTTGAATTAAATGCAAGTTTAATTTAAATTAGAATTTAAATTAAATTTAGATATTATTATCGAATTTGAAGTAAAATTTAACAAATGGTTCAGGGAAACAAATATTGTATGTTACACGAGGGGTTTTTTGTATGAAAACAATGAAGCAGTCTGCCATCTATCGTTGCTTTTTAGCACTGGTTTGGTATTAAAAAATAAAGTTTAAGTACAGCCCGTAACCAAACGTAATTCATGTGCTTAATGCCCGTGTTAACAGGTACCTGCTCCGATAACCAAGGATCGAGTTTTGACATGCTCAAACAAGAAGTAGAAAATCCTTTTCAGAGGAATAATTCATGTTCTCAGATTCCGAATTAAAATTTGTCTATAAATTTTGAAACTATGAAAATATGAAATTATAAATTTTAAGTCGTTTCAGTTTGTGAAATATTTTTTATATGATAATATTGGCAAAATAAATAAAATTTTATTTTGTATTTTGACGCTTAGACACTTTCATCTTATTGCATATTATCTTTGCTGTGACTGAAAATTTACGTCCGTAGATCTACGGGAAATGCCAAATGGGGATTGGGCCTATTCAATTGGGAATGGGGCCTTTCCCTTTGTTAGTGTTGTGTTTATTTTAGAATGTAGGGTTTTTCTCTACTTGTCAACTTTTATATCCTTTTTTATGATTATTTGTACTTGGAGTAATTTATTTAAAGAATTAAAGGAAATCTTAACAATTAAACATGATTTGGTTACTTTTATTCCGAAAGTTAGAATCAAAGAAGATATCTTCTTCTTCTTCAAAGAAGAAGAATGTAATCAGAGAAATTACAGAATAAGCAGGGACGCTAATTCACGAAAATTTAGGGGTTGATGGGAGGAGGCAAAACGCATTTTCTTAATCCGGGGGGAAGGGGTGATATTGTTGTTTCACCGATTTATTCAATGAAAATACCAAAAAATGGTATTATTCCATGAAAATACCAAAAAATAAATATACTTTTCTAAATTTAAGGGGAGGGGCAAAAGAATATGGAGGGGCAAATTGCCCTTGAATGAAGCTTATTAAGTAATATAGTTAAAAAAAAGTACCAAGGCAGTGAAAACAACATCTGGTTCTTTTTATTATTTGATTAAAATTTTACACAATCACACATATCTTAGCAAATTTAGAAAAATCTGGAATACAACTTTCAATGAAAAGATCTCCATATGCAGTTTGTTTTTGGTAGTAGGGGGTGGGGGCAAATTAAAGAAGAAGCAACATGTGCGAAAAACCTGAAAAAACATAAGCTAAACGCATATGGTATCAAGCAGCTCAAGAATGTGTTGCTTTGAAGGTGTTATGTGCCTTAACACCTTTGAAGGTGTTATTGGATTTAGGACAGGGGCGGATCTAGAGCTAAATCTTGGGGGAGGCCCAATGTGACAACGGTGCCAATGAGCAAAATCTTGGGGGAGGCTCAATGTGACAAGGGTGCCAATGAGCAAAATATTGGGTGGGGGGGGCAATGTGACAAAGGTATTGACCAATACCTTTGCTATTGACCAATACTAAAAAGATATTGAATAATTGACCAAATTGACAAATTTATTCTAAAAAACAGAGTGAAAAAAACAGGACAAGAGGGCGCCAGAAAAAATCTTCCCCCTTGATCCGCCAGTGATTTAGGATTAGCAGATTGAAAATGTTGGTATTTTAATGGGCGAGAAGCGTTGCCAAACTTAACCAATTAGTTTACCTTATTTGTTTCCACTGTTGCAACGCTGACGAGAATAGGATACTGCCTTAAAAACTTCACAATTCTGAAACTAATAAAAAATATTAGAAGATTGTGGTTTTCAGCCATGGATATATCCAAAGCGGGTCCGGGGGAAAAAAGGGTTTTCCATTTTATTTCCATGGTACTTTAATAAGTCAACCCGCTGTGTATAGTTGTTATTTGTTTTCTATCCAGGGTTTTGGTCACCACTACCCGATTCTAATAAGTCTCTAAGCAGACTGACATTTCCAACCCTTTTCTGGCTTTTCATTTAGATTTTCCGAGACCTAAAAAGAATCTTTGTGTTATTCAGAGTCTAAACAAAGATTATATCCAATAAGATGACAAAGTGGAATCGAAACACTAAACGCTGTGGAATCAAAACACATGAGACACTAAACACTGTGCAATCAAAACACTAAAGGGATGCGGGTCTTACCACGCTATGATGCTATCTGACAGCCATTATGGCATCATAATGGCTATGATGCCATTTATGTATATGCCTCAAACTTTTGGGCTCCGACAACCAGGGGTCGAGTTTTGACATGCTCAAACAGGAAGTAGAAAAATACTTTAAATTGAATAATTCATGTTTTCAGATTTCAAATTTTAATTAAAAAATAATTTTAAACTTTAAATTTGTATGTTTCTTATATAAAAGTCGTTCCAATTTGCGAAATATTTTGCGATGACAACATTGGTAAAATAGTCCTTAAAACCGCCACTAAATCGCTGTTATTTTTTAATTTTATTGGGACAATAGAAGGGGGGGGGGGGCAGGGAGCAGTCGTCCCTCTGGATTTTTAATTTTTTTTTCATAGAAAAAAAACCTCACCCCCTAGATTTACCCCATACTATTACCCCACCCCCTAGATTTTGAAAAATATTTTTTTTTTTTTGCACCTTCACAAAAAAGAAGGAAAATTGTTGCCCTCCCTACATACTCGTGAATTGATGCCCCTGTATGATTGTCCATGAGCAAGGAAAAATTGCCAATAAACCAAAACAACATCCACCGAGTAGTCTAGGGTGAGCAAAGTTGTGATCAGTAAGTGTAAAATTTGAGTAAACGCAATATAAAACGAAAAAAAGGAATGTATAGTAACCTATATAAAAGAATTTGAAAAAAAAACAAAGGAATGGCTGAGGAATGGCAAAGGAATAAAAAACAAAGGAATGGCTTTCAACCAGGAATGGCTTTCATGGCTTACAATCATCGAGATACCACCAACATATGTTGCTTTCTGCTTTGACAATGTATGGATCAATATGTTCAATGTACACAACATTCTCCAGGATTACCATAAGCCGAGAGTGGTTGCCGTAAGAATTATTAATCGTTAGGTCAGATTAAAGTTGTCTACAGAAAATCTTCTGGGAAAGAACTTCTGAAAGAAGTTTTCAGGGGGGGAGTAGAGCACGGAAAAGGTTTTGTGTCCTGGAATTGTCTTGTTTTTCCCGAAGATCAGAAAATTTTCTACTTCATGTGTATTTATGTCTTCCGTGAAAGGGGTAGATGAAACGTATGTTACCTCGCCCCTGCCGGCACTAGTGGCTGAGGCAACAAAGTTAGTTACTGTCCGCGTACTGTATTCGCGTTATTTGTTCTTAGAAAACACTTAGAGAAGTGTTCCAATTTTTGGTGGTTTGAAGAGTTGTTTTTTTTAAACTTTTTTAAGATAACTTTAGGAGAGATGCTAAGAGAATAGTTTCTTCATTGTTGCATTAATAATCCTTTTGTATTAGTAAAGGTAAATTTAATTCCCCTCCAAAAATATTTTTAATCTTCATAAAAAAAAAATTAATAGTAGCTTCAAAGCAAGATACATCATGGGACAATGTCGCTGTTGTCTTGAGTGGAAACTATTCATTCATTTTTAGCTTCTTCTCTGCATTAAGATTTTCGATTACAGATTACTATATAATTATATAATTTTTATTACTATATAATAAAACTATATAATTCTTATTTGGTTGGTGCTGATCAATTGATTTACGGTGACCATATTGGTTGTATTTCTACATATTTAGGAATAATAATGGGAAAAAATTTCAATATCAGTGGGAGGGGTGACTAAAACATTAATGTACTAGGGGGTGGGACGGGCGAAATGTAGGCACCCCGTTGGTATTTTGCCCCCCCTGTAATTAGTGCAACTTTCTACCTTATTGGGGAGGGGATTGTGCCTCCAAAACCCCCCCATGGATCCTTCCCTTAAACTACCACCGACTCAATGGTATTATGAATATTAATAACTTTGTTTTGAAGAGGCTCCTAAGAGCTATGAACTAAATTAATGTAGATTAAACGTAGCACTTAAAAAAGTGTTCAGTGTTGCTGTTTTGCAGTGGCAGTGATAGGATATGACTAGGGCTGAGTGGCAGTGATTCCTGTAGAAAACCTAGTTTCTTCTTTAGGATTTCCTTCCACCATGAATTTTCTCAGGACATTGCTATCCAGTAGAAGGATTGAAGTGAGAGTTGGCCAGCTTTAACGAGAGTAAAAGCTTAGGGTATGACCAAGGCTGAGTGGCAGGGACTTCCGTAGACTTTCCTATCTTCATTGTTTTAGAGTTGCCTGCACAATTAAGGGAAGCCTAGGTAAACACAATAAGGAGCTTCATTTAATTTACTTCTACTGACTACTGACTAAAACATTAATGTACTAGGGGGTGGTGCGGGCGAAATGTTTGCACCCCGTTGGCATTTTGCCAACGGGTTCTTTAGGATTACAATTTCCCGTGTGTTTTCTTCGGAAATGAAAATCTAAAATAAGGATAAAAGTGATAGTTGTTCTGCTCAAGTGAGCATTAATGCTTAGGGCATGACCAGGGCTGAGGGGCAGTGACTCCTGTAGAAAACCTATTTTCCTCTTGAGGATTTTCTTCCACCATGACTTTCTTTCAGATATTGTTATACAGCAAAAGGATTGAAGTGAGAGCTGACCAACTCTAACGAGAATAAAAGCTTAGGGCAAGACCAGGGCTTAGTGGCATTCAGTCCTGTGTAAAACCTATTTTCCTCTTTAGGATTTCCTTTCATCATGACTTTCCTTCGGATATTGCTATGCTGCAGAAGTATTGAAGTGAGGATTGACCAACTCACGAGAGTAAAATAATAAGGCATGACCAGGGCTGAGTGGCAGTGACTCCTGTGGAAAACATGTTTTCCTCTTTGGGATTTCCTTTCATCATGACTTTCCTTCAGATATTGCTATACAGCAGAAGGATTAAAGCGAGAGTTAACCAGTCTAATGACAGTAAAAGCTTAGGATATGACTAGGGATGAGTGGCAGTGATTCCTGTAGAAAACCTATTTTCTTCTTTAGGATTTCCTTCCACCATGAATTTCCTCCAGACATTGCTATCCAGTAGAAGGATTGAAGTGAGAGTTGGCCAGCTTTAACGAGAGTAAAAGCTTAGGGTATGACCAAGGCTGAGTGGCAGGGACTTCCGTAGAAAACCTATTTTTCTCTTTAGGATTTCCGTGAACCAGGACTAACCTTCAGATATTGCTATACAGCAGAAGGATTCCATTGATAGTTGATCAAAATTTAATGTTTATGAAAGCTATGGAGTATAGATATGGTTGCGGAGGCAAAGCTCATAAGAAAACTCATTATCTTCTCTGGAAACTCTTTCAAAAGATAGTGAAAAGCTTGATTTTGACAGAAAAGAGCAAGTTTACCCACCCTCAACCCTAGGGGGAAACTGGTAGCTATGCCCATGCTTAGGGGGCAGCTTGTTCAAACTAGGAAGATTGCCCATTTGTTGCCCTGCTTAAATTAAAATCATTTTGCCACATGGTGTTCAGGGCGTAAGTACATTTTTAAAATATATCTGCCAATTTCTAAACCTTGATGCAGAGAATAATTAGTATCAGTTTTATTAGTGTATTTGCAAATTATATTTGCCTTTGATATAAGTTCAGTGTATTCATTTTTATAACAGCAATCGATACTTGAGTCTATGCTGCTAGTCTAGCACTCATATGCTTTTTATAGAAAAGACTTTGTAATTAGCGAAATATCTTTTTACTAGCTAAAGAGCCTGTGGTACGATAGGCATAAAAAAAAGTGCAGCGTATACTCTTTTGTGAGGACTGTAAAAATAGTTTTGCTCCCTTTCCCGAAAACAAAATTCGAAATTCCTTTACCCCAATCCTAAAAACAACTTTTACTGAAAGTTTTGTACCAAATCGCTCAGCCGTGAGACAAAACAAGGAGACTTACCAAAACTATATAAAATCCATTAGTATTTTGAGGTTACTAATGGGAAATACTCGCTTGGCGTCAGGCTTCTGGTAACTGTCATATAACGTCACATAATTCTTCTATAGCCGAAGATTAATGATTGGCTGGGAGTTGGTGAGATAGTCAATTATATTGGTAAATGATCAATATAATTGTATATTTACATGTGTAAATGTAATTATACATATTACATGTAATCCTTGGCGCTGATGTCACTAACAGAGAAATAGCGCCCTCGAAGAGCAATTTTTTCTCCATTTTCTTAAAAGAAAAATCCAAGGTATATCAAGACAGAAGAAGAAGAATATTAATGTATATCAAGGCTAGAAGAAGAATAATAAATAGAACAGTGAACCTGTATTTGTGTAGTGGGACTGATCTCTGCTTGGCTATGCGAAATCTGGAGTACGAACTCAGCTGCAGCGATCACTACAGGGCTCAAAATTTGATTCCAGTGATGGGTTTATGTGAAAGTGTTTACATGGCAATCGATGGAAGAATAAGAAGAAGAAATAGAAGTATATTAGTAGACTGTTGCCAACAACCAACAAAAATATATGGTTTACTACCACGAAGTTTTTGAAAATTTTAAAAATCCTTTACATATAAAGTCATAACGACAAAAAACCTGTTTCATAGGCAGCGCGCTAGCGCTGCCTAAGTAAAGAACGATGTGGGCACAATGTGTTGTTTTTTTTTGTTTTTTCTCCGTACCTGAGCACGTTGTATCTTCGGAGTCGTCGCAGAAAGATAGATAAGCGATCACTTGTTTGGAAATTGGAAAGGCTAGTGCCCTTTTTAATAGTCGAAAGTGATTGGAGGGCAACTACCCCCCCTGCCCATCATTCCCCCAAATACGTCCAATCAAAATTTTGAGATAGCCATTTTGTTCAGCGTAGTTGATTTACAGCACAGTTTATATAATTATCCAGTAGGTTTACCGCAGATGATTTCTGTCTCTTCATTCTCGGTGCGAACAAAAAGCTCCTCCCACTTATTTCTGCACTTATTGTCCACTTATTGGTTGAGCCGGCCAAGTGGTTTTGTCAGTACTTGTTCCGTAGCTGATTATTCTTTGTCTACCCGTGAAAAGATCTAATGCCGCTTATGTTTATATCTGCAAAAACGTTCTCTGGAGCACTCGCACCTCGGTCCGAGTTTTTATAATGGGTGAGATAGGGAAAGATCATACTGGATAATTATATAAACTGTGATTTATAGATAGAAAATATCTTTTTGAAGAGGACACTCCCCCACAACCCACGGGGCAAGGGTTTTAAGTTATGCCCTGAGGGCATATAATGTTTTTATAGAAGGCGTTGTCGTAGAAACTTCAAAAAGGCTCATTCGATTGGAAATTCAAAGGGCTAGTGGCCTTTTTAATATTTGAAAGTGATTGGAGGGTAACTAACTCCCCCCGCCCATCATTCCCCCAAATTCATCCAATCAAAATTTTGAGATAGCCATTTTGTTCAGCGTAGTTGATTTCCAGATAGAAAATTTGTTTTTTGTAGAGGACACTCCCCCACAACCCTCAGGGCAAGGGTTATAAGTTATTCCCCGGGGGCATATAAGGTTTTTTATAGAAGGAGTTGTCGTAGAAACTTCAAAACAGGCTCATTCGATTGGAAATTCATAGGGCTAGTACCCTTTTTAATAGTCGAAAGTGATTGGAGGGCAACTACCCCCCACGCCCATCATTTCCCCAAATATGTCCAATTAAAATTTTGAGATAGCCATTTTGTTCAGGGTAGTTGATTTACAGATAGAAAATGTCTTTTTGAGGACGACACTCCCCCACAACCCACGGGGCAAGGGTTTTAAGTTATGCCCTGAGCGCATATAAGGTTTTTATAGAAGGCGTTGTCGTAGAAACTTCAAAAAAGGCTCATTCGATTGGAAATTAAAAGGGTTAGTGCCCTTTTTAATAGTCGAAAGTGATTGGCGGGCAACTAGCCCCCCCACGCCCATCATTCCCCCAAATACATCCAATCAAATTTTTGAGACAGCCATTTTGTTCAGCGTAGTTGATTTCCAAATAGAAATTTTGTTTTTGAAGAGGACACTCCCCTACGAAACTCAGGGCAAGGGTTTTAAGTTATGCCCTGGGGGCATATAAGGTTTTTAAAGAAGGCGTTGTCGTAGAAACTTCAAAGAACGCTCATTCGATTGGAAATTCAAAGGGCTAGTACCCGTTTTAATAGTCGAAAGTTATTGGAGGGGAACTAGCCCCCCCCCCTCCCACGCACTTCATTCCCCCAAACCCATTCAATAAAAATTTTTAGATAGCCATTTCGTTCAGCCTTGTTGATTTCCAAACAGGAAATATTTTTTTGTGGAGGACACTTCCCTATCACCCTCAGTCCAAGGGTTTTAATTTATGCCCTGGGGGCATATAAGGTTTTTAAAGAAGGTGTTGTCGTAGAAACTTCAATAAAAGCTCATTCGACTGGAAATTCAAAGCGCTAGTGACCTTTTTAATAGTCAAAAGTGATTGGAGGGCAACTATTCCCCCCCCCCCCACACCCCTCATTCCCCCAAACATATCCAATAAAAATTTTGAAATAGCCATTTTGTTCAGGGTAGTTGATTTCCAGATAGAAAACATATTTTTGAGGAGGACACTCCCCCACAACCCTCAGGGCAAGGATTATAAGCAAATTGCGTAATACTGTAATAATAAATTATTTTTTTAATGAAATTTAAACTTTTTATTTCAAACCAAATAGTTTTTTCATTGTTTCGGCTTAAAACTCATACTGCTAATTGGATTAACATTTATACAAATTCATATTTTTAAGAATTCATCTAACTACAATACGGCTTAAAAAATACTGCTAATATTTATACAAGTTAATATTTCTAAGAATTTATTTAACTGCAATGACGCACAAAGTGTCATAAGAATTTTCAACACATTTTTGAGGTTAGGTAGACATTCTCTGCTACTATTAGCAAATCACTGCAGATCAAGCCCTCTGGGACCAACACAGCCAATGAACAACAGGGACTACAACAAACAGGCAACCATCCCAAAAATATTGAAATGATATCATTAGAGGAGAACCCTCAAATCGGCCAACCTGGCCGGATAGGAGTCAAGTAAGTAATAGTCTGGAGAAAAGCTATTTCAGTGGCAGATCGAGGGGGAGGGCAAGGGGGTGCCTCCCCCTAGCATAGTCTAAAGTAGTGTAATTTACTTAATTAACTCAAGTTTGCGTTAATTAAACTTGCTCCTAACGCAAGTTTATCGGATCAACCTATTTTGCGCCCCCCCCTAAAATTTTTTCTATAGGATCAACATATTCTGCGCCCCCCCCTAAAATAGTGTGGATCCGCCCCTGTTTTATTAAGCTGAAAATTAGAGAGAAGCGTGACAATATTCTTCAGTAATTTCATATGTGCATCGTAATAAATAGTAAACATAGATATACTTACATTTGAGTATGACATTTTGGCCTATCAATATATGTTAGCTTTCTGTGAACTAAAAGTTGACTGGAGAGAGTTCGTTATATATCAATAATTCAAGTTTTATAACAGAATAAAATGAATTTTTTATTAGTTGTGAAAGAATTGTCTTTGAAATATTTTTCGATCTTTTTGTTGTTGACATAATAACTTGGATTAAGGAACTAATGTAAAATTATAGGTCAGTTAAAACATTAATTTTAATTAATGTACTTTAATTTTCAATTTATTTCATTTAAGTTTTTTTTCTTTTTTACCAGAATGAATAAAAAACGAACATAAATTAGATAAACATGATATTAGATATGGCCGTACTAGAAAAATTCAGAAATGAATATGTTAATTATGATTTTAAAACTTACTTTTGTTTTACTAATTAAAAATTCATGGCTTATTTAAATATCAGCTGATACTAGATAGCAGAGATAAGCATGCCCTGGGATGAAAGAATTAGAATGACTTTTGAGTTTTTGATAGAAGTTTAATGCAAAACAAAGTGCAAACAGGGGTTAGTGCTAAATCCTCAGTTTTCTAAAAGCAAGAATAAAATTATTACCACATTGATAAAAAATCTTTTAAATGTTTTCACCTTTACAACTTTAAGCAGTCGAAAATTAGTTAAGATTTTAAGCAATAAATGTCGTCATATCTATTGAAAATGCATCTAATAGAATTTTGAGACAGCCTTTCTGTACAAAATAGTTTAAATATCATATAACCTGGCTTATGGGGTTGAAACAAACCCCTCAGATAAGGGGCAAGGATTGTAAGTTATGCCCAGGGGGTATTTAAGGTTTTTATGGAAGGGATAGTTGTTTAAATTTAGAAGAGGCTTTGTATTTCTCTCTGAAAAAGACAATGTCAATATAAAACGAACAGAAATTAGTTAAAAGAAAGCTTTTTCCACAAAATAAGTTTTTCAAAAAAAAGTAAGGAACTCCATTAAACCAAAAATGAACAAAAATAGAATCAAATAGTCTACCAAACATACAACTACCACAAATCAGTATCAATAATAAATGAAACCCAAAACAAACGGAAATCAAAATATGTCAAACTCAAAACGAGCAGAATTAATCTGAGTATGGTTCTAAACCCTATGCTTTCTAAAAGCTATAATATAATTTTGTACTTTATTCATTTTTTTTTTAATGTTTTCACTTTTCTAACCTTAAGAAATCAAAAACTAATTAAGATTTTATGGAATAAATATAAGCATATGTACATTAAACTGACAATGCATATTTTTTTCAGTAAATTCATTTGAATTTTTTTTCAGTTCTTTACTGAAAACGTTTGATGGCCAAAAAAATTTATTCATAATTAAGTATATTTCTAAAAATAACCTTGAAAGCAGTGGCGTTGTTTCAGGCGGGCGATGATTTGGAGAAAAATGGTTCTATAGCCCATGCTCTTGACTTTTCGGATGGCAGGGGTGGATCCAGGATTTTTTAGGAGGGAGGGGGTGCAAAATAGGTTGATCCTATAAAAAAAATTAGGGGGGGGGGCAAAATAGGTTGATCCGATAAACTTGCGTTAAAAGCAAGTTTAATTAACGCAAACTTGGATTATTTAAGGAAAATACACTACTTTAGACTACGCTAGGGGGCGGTTGCCCCTCCCCTCTGGATCCACCACGGTCAGATGGAGATCCATCTTGCCCCTCCCCCCCACCTAATAAAGTATTGTAGCTACATCCCTGCTTGAGAGCACCGATTCAACTTTATAATTCCCAGTAATTTTAACATGACTGCTAATAAGGTAATTTTTAACATGAGAAGAATTATTATTGTAAGTTAGTCATCTTTCGAGCTTAAATTATTACTAGACGCCCACCTATGTATGTATTTATAATTAGTCAAGAAAATGTGTCAAAAACGGTATTAATTTTTTTCTTTTTATTTTAATTTTTCAATTGTGTTTTTATTCCGCATTCACAGAATTTTCATTCAAAATTTTCAAGGAAAATGCTATATTTTTGTCTAAATTACTACGGTGCAAAAAGTAAGCAAAGCTAGTTCATTAGATTCGGCGCGTTTTTCGTCTATAAAAGTTTAGACATTAATAATTTGATGAGTCCAAAGACAATCTATCCTTGACAAATACTTTAATTGCTTAGGCTATTATCTATATGTTTAGGGGTTTTCTCTTGGAAAATTCTCCAATTCCATTAAGAATACTCCCTGAAAAAAATTACCCCCTCTCCCAGTCATAGTTGTAAATTTTTTCTTTGAAAAAATCAAGTTGAAGAATCAAGAAATTTTTTATGCCTCAAGAAATTGATGATGCTTCTGTAAATCAATCTTTCTTCTTATAGCGGCTGTTTTAACACATTTAAAATGTTTGCCAAGAAAATGCTGCATTTTCTTGGAAAAACCAGTTGGTCATTTTCTATGCTCTTAAAACACTGGAAGAACATACTACATTTAAGCAGCAGTAGATTGGGAATAGACCTTTAATATAAAACAAAATATGTTACTGATGGTTTTGATACAACTGAGCAAATTTTCTAAAATGGACAGAAAATAAAATGTTACAAATTATCCATTATAGATATCCATTATAGCCAGTAAAAAATAGATCGAAACTATGCAAATGTTTTTATTCTAATTTTAGAAGCTTGGAAAACCCTGGAAAACACAGGGGAAAACACTGACTAAGCAAGACAAAACAAAAAAAATTGAAAAGAAAACATAAGCGAGGATAATAACAGCCAGTAGTCTGGGAGCCACACGAGAGAAATCTTGATGTTTAAGGTTTTGGGTGATCAGCAAGCAGCGGAAGGTTTGAAAATGCCTTCTTATGTGATGGATCATGCTGAATACGAAAATCAATTTATATAGTCAACAAATGGGTCCTATATCTCCATTTAATCAAATTCCCTAAAAATCGATCTCAACTGACAAAAATTCTGTTGAAATCAATAAAAATTCCAAACTACTCCAAAATCGCTCAATTATTAGTCAAGTTCAAGAATCTTAATTAACGTTCAATATTCTTTTTTCAAAAATTGTTTTATATTTTGTCGCTCAATTGTAATCCTTAGAAACTGACGAAAAAGATAACACAATTTATGTTCTATTGGGAAACATCTTGATCCATCTTGGAAATTTACCTCCATATGTTTATTAATGGACTCTGTAGGAAATTTATTGTTCTACAAAATGAGTGATCTAGAAATTCTCTTGGCCTTTTAGTTTTGAACTATTAGGAAAGAAGCAGAGTGAGTTAATTTTTGGCTTTGATAGCCATAGGCATGTATTCAGCACAAATGTGTCTGCCCTGGTAGATCTCCATGACTTAGCTGAATAGAAAAACTCCGTCAAAGCAATAAAATCTATGGATGAGCATGCTCTTGCTACTTGAATGGAGGCTGATACAAGAAAGATACTTACTTACGGTAAGTTTTATGTATGAAACTTCTACTAAAGTAGAAATTCCCAAAATAGAATATAAAAAAAATGAAATGGAAACCTTTTCTTCTCATCTTCAACTCTTATTCAGCAAGAAAAGTTTGGCAATATGTACCTAAAGCAAAAAATGCAGGTGATAGCATAATGCAAAGATCGCATGGGTATGCCAATTGATCATAATGTTCCCATTTGAGACTTTTTCACAATCTGGCTTCTTTGTAGGGCGTTGCCAACGCAGCTTATGACTGTGTCAAGTGACTCAGTCGAATCTTGACCATATTTTGGTTTCAAATTTTACCTCAGCTGCAAGTGACAATAAGGCTGGTACCAAGATCGGGTACAAGCCAGTGGCTCCCCACTCTCCCTCTAACCCATCAGTCTTGAAAAAAGCCATTAAGACTTTCCATAAAATTGCCAAAGAACTTGGACCGAGTTGCATCGTTGTCACAAATAGGACCAGGCTGCATATGAAACTGTACATGCCTAAAGAGTGAAAAATTCGACAACACATTCTGGCGTAGTCCTGAGAATGGGTGGTCTTTGCGTTTTAATGAACTTTCCAGGTGGGATTGGCCACGTAGTCAAGTGCTTTGATTTAGAAGAGCTGATTAATGGGTCTGGAATTCTACCTGAAGGACACAAAGAAAGTGATGAGTTGAAAACTATCATAAAGCCTTTGCTGTTCATACCTTATTTCTCAAGGCTATATCTGTTGTGTATTGGGAAGGTTTTGAAGATTCTGATATCGAATGAGACGATTTACTGTGCATTACTATTTTCGAAGAAATTGGAGACTTATTGCAGAACTTGAAAATCTCAAGAGAGGATACTCTTATTGATGAAAACCTTCAGTTACTTAAGGAAAAAACTTGCCACATTACCCCCGTGGTTGGAAATGTTTGGATATTCCTGTCCAAGCTCAAAACCCCGCAAGTTCTGGAAACAGTACAAAGAAATTATACTAGTTTTGTGGCAGTTTTTGTATAGTGGAAGATCTAGTGACCGGAATGGCCACCTTGCTGGAGTGGACCAAATCCTTCCGTATTTAGTTGCATGTGGTCAGTATAAATGTGGGATACCCCCAGAAGTACATAAGGAATTCTGCTATTGACTGTTCGATTTCAAGAGGTAAAATTCCAAATTCCAAATACCCCTGACGATGCAATATAATCTATTATTAAATTAGCTGCAGAGACCAAGGGTGGAATGGCAGGGATTACCATGAATGAATTGTCACTATTAAGTGGATTTGAACTCTTCTTTTTTGTGTGTCAGTCTCAGCTATGAGATGCTGTGTGTCGTGCTTCAAAGTGAGTTTGATGCCACTCACCACAAAGATCGCCCTTCCTGCAGCAGCACAAAGCTGTTGTTAAACTGAAGTCTTTTCTAGAATCCAGGTTCAATCCTTTCTGCTGCAGGACTATCTGCTGAAACAAGGTCTGCTTGAAGGCTTGGGCTGGTTGCCAAAAACACTAGGATCTCAGTGTACATTTTTAGTCTCTATGTATTCACTCAAAGCTAGATGATTGGAACCTGATCCTACCAAATTCCAAAGCAAAGGCAAAACGGATTGAACCTTTTTTTTGATGAATTTAAAAACTTACTCCATGTGCTGCAAGCAGTGTTTGTCTCTCAGGATGTTTTCAAGACCAGATAAAAGTAGTGATACATGCTTTGAATAGCAATTGAGCTGTACTCTAATGAGGCAGACACTAGCGCTGTGTTGCACACGGACTGCTTGAAAAGGGGTATCGGTATTGTGTTTGTTGATATGAATGACACAGACAATGTTGTCCTTTTGATGTATCATTCCCCCCAAATTCCATTAGAATCTATTCTTTGGATAAATGGAAAAACAGAAAGTTTTGTCCAATTCTGTGAATATTCAGTACCTATAGTTCAACTTTGCAGGAATTTACCAAACTAGGTTATTCAATGGGCTGTGAAACAATTGCTTATATGTTTTCTAAAGGAAAAAGAGTGACGCCTGAGAAATGGGGATTGCAGGAATTGGTTATGTAAGAGATAGAGGTCAGAGCTTGATCCTTCTTTGCAAGAAATCTTTCTGTTTATTTGCAGGCAAGTCATTATCACCGTATATGGTAAAGAGCAACACCTCCTTACCTCTCCTGATGACTTTCGAGCACAATTATGCCCTTGAAAGCGGGAGCTTATATATAACGCCACAAGTGCCATGTCATGCGCATTTACTTCCAGTTGACCTTTTTTTTACAAGCAAACCAAATAAAGCCATAATTTCTAGAAAAAAAAGCTAAAAACATATGGCACCAAACGGCACAAGTAAGTATAGTCTTCCTTTGAAGGTGCAGGCCTAGTTATTTTTGCAAATCAGCAGATCAATAATGTTTGAATTCTTATGGATGAAAACGGTAGTAAAATTTAAGAAATTAGTTTTGCTTATTTTTTTTCAGGAGTCATCATGGAAATACTGATGAAAACATTGTACTAACGTAAAATTCCATAAATTGGAAATAAACAGAAGAAAAATATTATAAATGGCCTTCTTATGGTATGAATAGACCTAAGATGTTTCCAGGGGGTAAAAAAATTTAATGGCCTTTGTAAAAGGATTCTTAGTAAAATTGACTCGTCAATTTTTGACGAAAGGAGGATCATGGATTTTTTGCAGTTTAGTACAGTTTTTGAGTTATGAGAAATAAATTTTCTGGAATAAATTTAGAGCATAAATTATAAGACAGGGAGGTGTTTTCAAGCTTCTATCCCTACTCCTTCTACAGGATACCAGTGATTACGATGCTGATGAGCTTTCAACTTGCAATTTCATTGTTTTCATTCTCTAAAAAAAAATTGCTCTAGTATTCAAATATTTTTATATATTATATATTATTTTATATATTAGTATTATACCTTTCCATTACTCGCAAAATATTTGAATACTAGAGCAATTTTTTTATGAGAAGGAAAACAATGAATTTGCAAGTTGAAAGCTCATCAGCATCGTAATCACTGGTATCTATCACTCGTGATCACTGGTAATCACTCGTGATTTTTTTTAAATTTCGGAGACTATCCGGCCGAGTATATATCACTCATTTTCGTAATTAGCGCTATTGATTGCCCCATATTCCATGGTCAAACCTTCTGCTGCTCTCTGATCACCTACTAGTCACATTTTCGGCTAGTGGCTCCCAGACTCTAGCCAGTATCGGCTAGTGGCTGGCAAAAACAGAAGAAAACTGTGCAAATATTTCGGACGAGACTTCCACACGACCTTCTTCAGTACAGAACAAAAATAAAGATAAAAGTCCAAAGGATAGAAACCAAACTAAAAACATAAAAACCAAACTTTAAAACAAACACTAGAACTAAAAGAATAAGGGGTAAGGGTGAAAATATAACTAAATAAAAATAAGATACTGAATGCGTTTCAAACTTTCATTTTATCTAAGGCCTTTTTAAAAGCTAATGGCTTACCAGGCATGGTATTATCAGAAATCCTATTAGGTTGCGAAATACCATTTTGTGAAAAATCATAACCCCCTAACCCCCACGGATACGGCCTTGGCGATACCTTACTTTCGTCAGTGTTGCGACGTTGATTTGTGAATATAAAATAAGCAAAATTAATTAGAGACATTTGACAACGCTTTCCGTTTGTAAAGATTCAGACATAAACTATCCGTTGACTCCCAAAGACAACTGCACCTTCAAATCAAAGCTACATATTCTTGAGTTGTTTGTAATTTTTGTAATTTTTTTGATTTTTATTTTTGTAGTTTTTATTTTTGTAATTTTATTTTTGTAATCCACGAACATTTGACTTCAAGTGTCAAATTTAAGCAACTATGGTTAGTGAGTAAATCAATTTATTGGGCAAAAAAATATCAGAAAACCGGTTTTTTCTACACAACAGTAACAGCGATGTAAACTGATGTTTAGATTTTTTTTTTCGAAACAACAGCAAAGTACTCATGGAAAAGACCATCATTTGTGAGCACAATGGCAACTAAAATTGTTTCATTGATGCAATCCACGAATATTTGACTTCAGCTCCCAAACTAAACAACTATGGTACGTTTGTCGGTCAATCAAATCGAGCTGAGAAAAAAAAATTATGAGAAAAATAGGAAACTTTTTTCCATAGAATATCTACAACCATATATGGATGTTTTTTTTTTCATAACAACAATATTAGTCGTGGATAAGACGTTCCTGTGTAATTGTAACAGACACTAAAATTGTTCAATGATGCAAAACGCGAAAGACTACATATGACAGAATTTTTTATTCTAAGAGCAAGGCCATATCCAGGGGGTTACCGGGTTTGACCCCCTCCCCTCCTGAAATTTTTATCCGACTCATAAAAAAGTAACGAAAATATAGTGCATTTCCTAAAGTTTTTTTGTACCCCCCCCCTCTCACGAACAAAAATCCTGGATACGGTCTTCACTTCTAATTACTGAATTTTTCACCTTCGCCTGCTTATTACAATTGAGCTCTATTTGTTAGCAGAACCAAAAAGTAAGGTTGAATTAATTATTTTTAAAAACGATAATACAAAACGTTTCCTGTGATGTTTCAAATTGCACAAAAATCTCAAAAGAAGAATAAAATTGAGGGTTAGTGAAGCGAATAATTGCTTCTACGGCGTTATTGTATTTTTGTCAGTATTCGAAAAGGTATTGTACTTAAAGTGTCGGAACCATTATGTCATTTAAAGAATACTTTGCCGCTATTTATAAAGGTAAGCTGTAAATGAAGTAGTAATACAAAACTTTGATTTAAAAGGCTTTACCACCATTAGATATTCCTTATTAAAGGTGTCGGTGATGAGCGAAAGGGGGGGGGGGAGAATGGTTCCCTCATCAGCTAGAAGAGGCTAAATAATTAATAAATGATAAAATTAATAAATTATTTATTAATATGTAAATCAAAATTAATATCTAAATTCATTAATAATATATAATTAATTAATATTAATAATATATAAATTAAAAATTAATAAATTGATTATATTGTGCTAAACATTTTTACTAAATGAGAATGCTACCCCATTGTTTCCGTTTGAGTCTCATTTTTGTAGTTAATAATATCAACAACTCTTTACAGCTTATTTTAGTGGCTGTTAAGTGGCAACTGTGATATAGGGTGTTTAGAATCATTTCTGAACACTACTTCATTAGAAACCTTTGCCACTATCAGACATTGGGGGGTATGGGATGCCATTGCTGAGCGAGAGTGAAGACGAAAGGCGGTTCTATCAATGTTTCAGCTAGGAAAAACGCAACAATTGACTACCGAGCATGAATTATACGGTATTTTTGGGCAACTGAAGTCTATTGGCAACTGAAGGCAACTGAAGTATTCGTGGATTGTATCAATGAACAATTTTAGTTGCCATTATGCTCAAAAAAGGATTGTCTTTTTGATGAGTGAAGTCTATTGGCAACTGAAGTATTCGTGGATTGTATCAATGAACAATTTTAGTTGCCATTATTCTCAAAAAAGGATTGTCTTTTTGACGAGTGAAGTCTATTGGCAACTGAAGGCAACTGAAGTATTCGTGGATTGTATCAATGAACAATTTTAGTTGCCATTATGTTCAAAAAAGGATTGTCTTTTTGACGAGTGAAGTCTATTGGCAACTGAAATATTCGTGGATTGTATCAATGAACAATTTTAGTTGCCATTATGCTCAAAAAAGGATTGTCTTTTGGACGAGTGAAGTCTATTGGCAACTGAAAGCAACTGAAGTATTCGTGGATTGTATCAATGAACAATTTTAGTTGCCATTATGCTCAAAAAAGGATTGTCTTTTTGACTAATTTTGCAGTTGTTTTGAAAAAAAATAATCAGTTTACACGGCAGTTGCTGTTATGTAGGTAAAACACAGTTTTCTGATTAAGTTTTTTTTTTCAATTGATTTAAAAACTAACCATAGTTGTTTAATTTAACAATTGAAGTCAAATCTTCGTGGACTGCATCAATGAGTAACTTAGGTTGCTACAAAATTTTGATTAAATCGTAAAATTTCGTAAAATTTTGAGCCTAATTTTGAGTAAATCGAACTACCTCATTGTTTCGGATGTTCATAGCACAATTTGAATTTTATAATTGTAAATTAGCGACATCGAGAATTATTAAATAAATACTTTAGTGAAAATAATATGAAAAGTCTGATATATGATGTTTAGAAACGTGTCTAAACACCTCTTCTTTATGAACCTTTAACCAAAGCCTTATTCAGAGGGGGAATTTTAGTCCGTCTTGTAAAAACGTAACGCAAATAAATATAAACCCAATTTGGGATGCGTTTTTAATTTTTTTGTACCCCCCCCCCAGAAAAATCTTGGATACGACCCTGCCTTTATCACTACCTAAGATCTGTTTATACGGATGCCATGTCTCAGTAGGAGTGGGGAGGGAGCCCTCTTCTTTCAATTTTTCAGGTTTTTATAATGTATAATCAAATTTAAAATTATTTAATTAAAACTCAAAATATATAATCAAATCAGGTACTGTTTTACTTAATGGTAAACACCGCTATAGACTATCGAGGAAACTAGGCAAACGGGAGAGACAGATACCCGGTTATAATGGTTTACGAAACAAATTTGGACTATATATTTCAACATTAGGGGGTGGGGGTAAAGCATAACATATATTAAATAGTAACCTAACCTGACCTAACATTACCTAGGTACTCCCCCCTCCCCCCTAAACCCCAAAGAACAACAGTTTAAATATTGTAATTTCAATGAGAAATTACGCTTTGCGATCAATTTAGATAGCAATTACCCGCTTTACGGGTCTCCATGCTAAATTGCTATTGAGTCTATAGCGGTGTGTACCATTAAGTAAAACAGTAGCGATAAATACCATCAATCATACTTTACAGGCTGTTTGAATGTACGTAAGTGCAGTTTGAGTCCTATGTTTGTAATTTTGACATAAAAATATCTTAAATACAAACTTTAGTGTAAATAAAAAACCAGGTATATAACGCATTGCTTGGAACCCGTTCTAATTACCTCATCTTCAGGAACCTTTGTTACCATTACATATTCGTTAGCATAGATGTCATTGCTGAGTGGCAGCGTCGGAAAAAAACACTCGAGACTCGACTCCGTGTTACCAAACAATCGATAATTATAAGCTTGTTTACAACACTTTAGTTATAAACAGTAGTATAGTTATATAGTAATTATATAACAAGAGTATATAGTAATTATAAACTGTTTATAATAAATTAGAATCTCGTCCTGCATGCGAGATAAGGGGGCAAATGCAAGGGCGCATGGAGCAGGTGGGGGGGGGGGCAACTGCCTCCTCCAGGCCCAATTTTGCCCTCCCCCCTACCTAAGTTCCCCCCCCCCCACCCCACCCCTCCAGCTTAAATTTGGTTTCTGCAAAAAATCTAGCCAAAACTAAGGTAAGCCTGCAGAATTCAAGTATCAAGAGAAACAGGTCAGTTTTCTTTAGTATATCTTTGCCTTTATGGTAATAAATCGATGATTTTTCAGTTTTCACTTGATGTTGGAAAATTGGCTCCAACTTTGCCCCCCCCCCAGGATTTTGACGAAATTACGCCACTAGACAAATGTAAAAGTTCGAATCTTATAGGGGGTTATTTTTAAAATTCATTCACTCGGTATCATTTTAAACATCATATAGAGATTGAGTTCATTGATCGATTTGATCTATTTCGATTTGATTTCGGTTTGATTGATCGATTTGATCGAACGTTCATTTAATCGATTTCGTAGTAATAAAACCTGGAGAAAATAAAGCGAAATGGAAGAAAATAAAGTAGAACTAGTTTATCAATTCTGTGTTCTTATTCAGGCTTTTTATAGTTATTACAATATATTGGAGGTTATTAAGATGCGAGTTTTATTTATTTTATTTTTTTTTATTACTGCACTTCACTATTGTACTTGACAGAGCAGTATCCCTTAAATGCTTATAGTAGAAATACCCTATTAATATTAGGAGCATGTACTGACTCAATTAGAAAGCTTTGGAAAAACACTGTTTTCAAGGAAAATTTTCTTTTATTACACAAACCATTCCGCTATCTAGGAAACTGTTGTTTACATTTCTTTGTTTTATTGTTTACTGAGACTATTCTCGAGCAGGGTTGCCAACATTTGGTCCATGAATGTATCCCTGAGAATCCAAAAATGTTTCATTTTTTCCGTTTCATTATTGTACTTGATGGAACTGTACCACTCATAAATTAAATTTATATTTGGCAGTTGAACCGCTCACAGCTCGCTGATTTGTACCATATTACCGCAATTCAGTACTGTACTTGACAGAGCAGTATCCCTTAAATGCTTATAGTAGAAATACCCTATTAATATTAGGAGCATGTACTGACTCAATTAGAAAGCTTTGGAAAAACGCCGTTTTCAAGGAAAACTTTCTTTTATTGCACAAACCATTCCACTATCTAGGAAACTGTTGTTTACATTTCTTTGTTTTATTGTTTACTGAGAATATTCTCGAGCAGGGTTGCCAACCTTTTGGTCCATGAATGTGTCCCTGAGCATCCAAAAATGTATTGTTTTAGCTAAAATGTGTCGCATCTTGAAATGTCAAAGACTAGAGGTTTGTTTTTACCAGTTGTATTATTGACCAAAACACGCTTGGTAAACCTCTTTCAAAGTGGCCAGTTAACATCAAATATAATGAAAACTAAAAAAAAAAATCATGTAAATCCTTTACTTGGAGAAAATCCTTTACTTACGAAATCTCTGGTAAAATCTGGAATTAAAAAAAAACGGAAAAAAGCAGTACTTTGTTGAAAAGTAATTTTTTTTTTTTACAAAAATACATATCTCCAATGGCCCTTTTATGTCCCAGATTTCAAATATGTAACACTTGTTTGTCCTTTTATATCATTGTGTCCTGGCACATGCGAATGTGTCCTCTTGAAATAAAATGTTTCCAGTCGGCAACCCTGTTCTCTAGGGAAAGGAAAATCCCAAAAATTTGTACCATTTTTGGTTTCTGTCCGACAACCGATATTTGACATCCAACTCGATCTATCGATTTCTGATATTGCTCATGACTAATGGTGCCCGGCATCAACATTTCCTTATCTAAATGTAAAAAATAATTATAAATCGGCATGATGGATAGAAAACGGCATGATAAATAAAACAGTAAATAAACATGTTTGTTTTTGACCACTAGAACTGTAACGTAGATTGAACGTAGATAATATATATATATATATATATATATATATATATATATATATATATATATATATATATATATATATATATATATATATATATATATATATATATATATATATATATATATATATATATATATATATATATATATATATATATATATATATATATATATATATATATATATATATATATATATATATATATATATATATATATATATATATAATTCACCTTTTTTTGCGTTTTTTAGCATTTTATTTGATAATTTCGTGGATGAGAGCATTACAAGACTGCAACTTTGTGAGTTGCAAAAGGTCATAAAACTCTCATAAAAGTCATGAAAATACCGCTACAAAACTTGTGGTAACTGTGTAAGCAAAGAAAATTCATAAAAAAAATTGAATAACACAGATTGATCGCTGAAAAATGTTGGTCGGTAACCAAGGTCATCAATTCATGAAATATAGGGGGGGATCTAAGGGGAGGACAATTTTTATATGATAATACCTAAAAAGGTTTTGTTCAAAATCTAGGGGAACAAAATATCTAGGAAGGAGGCAATTACCATCCTCCTGCTCCCCTCCAAATCGATGCCTCTGATGGTGACAATAATGTATGTTGTAATTATTGCTGTAGTAAAACAAATGCTGTAAATAAATCAATACTCTGGTAACCATAGTTGTCGTTTCTACAATAAAAAGGGATTATTGGCGTTATGAGACTGAAATATTAAAAAGAATTAAGCCTTATGCATAGCGAGACCGGATTTTACTTACAAATTTAAAAATAATGAGGGGAAAGTACATTTGCAAAAAGAGAATTTGGGATGTCTGTTGTTATAATTCATGGGTCGACAACCTTTTCTTTTAAAAGGGCAAAAATTTTACGTGGGGATATTACGCGGGCCGCACTTAGGTCACATGTCACTACACTGTAATTTAGTATTGTAGGTATACCGTAATGGTTAGGGTATATCTAAAATATTTATATACAAATATTTTAGGTTATAAATAAAACGCTTGATCTACATTTTTACGACATTTATTGTAGTCAATGCAATAAAAAAAATTGTTTTGTTGCATTTGACGTGCAATTTTACGTGCAATTTAGAGACGCATAGTAGTGTGTCAAAATGTATATCCGATAACCGAACAGCGTTTGTTTTTTCAATAATTCAAAATTGAAAAAGTTTGCTCACAAATATATGTACTACCAAACATAGTAATTATTTGTGAGGAAACATTTTTACATCCTAGCAGCTTTCAGAGGGCAAAATTCCAAAGAGATCAAACAAGTTTGTTCTTTCCTTAAATGCCATTATTTGAAAAAAACTACGTTTTCTAAAGAGTTAAAGCGGTTGTCTAACACGGTCTACCCTTAAACCTCACAGTTTAGATAAGGCGATGTTGGCTACTGGGTATCCACAAAACCCTTTGAGTTTTTATCAGTTAAATAAAAAAAAAAGTTTTTTAAAGTGAAAGTAAGGAGAGAAAATAAAAATTAAAAAAAACAGAAAATATTACGCATATTAAAGGGGCTGTCCCTTCCTCAACGCCTCACTCTTTACGCTAAAGTTTTTAATTGTGTTAAAAAATAAAGTTGTGAGACAGAGTCAAACTTTAGCGTAAAGAGCGAGGCGTTGAGGAGGGCACAGCCCAATGGCCATTATTTCTCTCCACGATAAAACCTTGCAACACAAAGCTTCTCAATGGACAATACGGAACTTCATGTCCAGGCTCTAGAAGTTTGCTGGTGACTTCCAACGACAGTAGTAATCTATGTTATACTTCTACAAGACATATACACCTATTCAAAGAGAGTGAGTATCCTCTCACATGGCCTTATACTTCTACAAGACATATAGGTAATACTTCTACAAGACATTACACCTATTCAAAGAGAGTGAGTATCCTCTCACATGGCCTTATACTTCTACAAGACATATAGGTAATACTTCTACAAGACATATACACCTATTCAAAGAGAGTGAGTATCCTCTCACATGGCCTTATACTTCTACAAGACATATAGGTAATACTTCTACAATACATTACACCTATTCAAAGAGATTCAGAACTCCCTCACATGGCATTATACTTCTAGTTCATCTTGCGCTAGTTGGGTTATTGACTTACCAAGGCCAACCAGACAGGTTTAATAGTGAGTTTCATGCGTGGTGGGTAGAGTCGGGTTTGGTGGGTATAATCTTGTTTGTTGGACATTGTCTGGGTGGTTAGGTATTGACTGCTTTTTTGGGTATTGTCTTGTTTGGTAGGTATAGTCAGGTTTTTTGTGTATAGTCAGCTGTGGTGTTTCAAAGAGAGTGAGTATTACACTTTACTTTTTTGTTTTTGTTTGATTTTGGTTTTTTTAAATCGAAAACTAGAGATTGTCAAATTGCGTATTTAGGAATTGTTTTGATTGACATTTTTGCAAAAAGGGATAAGGAATTCGCAAATTGGACACTATGAACGATATTAATTAATGTTTTGAATAATAGGAGTGTGAATGATTCTAATTAATGATTGGATTGTATGAAGGTGGAGAAAAAAAAGGATTAAACTGATTAGAAGTTAAGGTAACCCCGAAGGGGTTGTTAGCTCAGGTAATTTGTTATAAATTTGAAACAACAACAGTCTATGAAAATGGCTAACGACAATAGAATGATACTGTGACTTGATCTAGCTTTAACTCTCCGATGTGGTATGTATAATACACAAGTGATGTTTGAACAGTATTGTCAATTTAAAATATGGTCTAACGTTTTAGTATACTAAAAATTTGATACTAAGACATATGTAGATGGTAAGAAAATAATTTTAATAATGAAATTCAGAACAAACCTTAGAAATCCTTGCAAATCAAGTAGTAAGGTGTATGTGAGTACGAACCATCATGGATAATACGCCCCAACGACTCTAACCAGCAGAGACATCAACTCCCCAAAGGTCCCTTATCCCCAAACTCGAAGGGCGCCCCCTCCCTACAACTTTTTGCCCCCCCCCCTTTTTTTTTTTTTTTTTAACATGATATATTTTTTTCAATTTTTTTTTACATGTCTTCGAATCAGATGAAACAAACTTAAATTCAGTAGTGTTTTGTCGTGGTTTACCTTGTCACAGTTACATTCTCTTAATTTTTCAAAGTTCATTTTGAATTTCATTCATTGAAATGCAAGAGTTGGAATATTTCAGTAGTGTCTTGTTAAGCTTTACCTTTTCACTGTCTTGTTGTGCTATACTTTGTCACAGTTACATTCTCTTGATTTTCCAAAATTGATTTTTGGATATACTTCTTTGAAATACAAGAGCCAGAGTATATCAGTAGCGTCGTGTTGAGGTTAACCTTGTCAATGTTACCTTCTCTTGATTTTACAAATTCGTTTTTAATTTTTTTCGTGAAATGCAAGAGTTGGAATATATTGCTAGTGTCTTGTAGTTGTTTACCTTGTAAGAGTTAAAGTCTCTTAGTTTTTCAAAGTTCATTTTGAATTTCTTTAGTTGAAATGCAAGTGTTGGAATATTTCAGTAGTGTCTTGTTATGCTTTCCCTTGTCGCAGTTACATTCTCTTAATTTTTCAGAGTTTATTATGGATTTCTTTTGTTGAAATGCAAGAGTTGGAATATTTCAGTAATGTTCTGTCGTGGTTTACCTTGTCACAGTTACATTCTCTTGATTTTTAAAGGTTTATTTTGGATTTCTTTTATTTAAATGAAGTAGATGGAATATATTAGTAGTGATTTGCTTTACTTTACCTTATCAAATTTCATTCTATTTATTTTTAAAAGCTCATTTTGAATATCTTTCGCGAAATGCAAGAGTTGTACTATTTCAGTAGTGTTTTGTCGTGGTTTACAATGGCACAGTTACATTCTCTTGATTTTTTCAAAGTTTTTTATTTTGGGTTTCATTTGTTGAAATGCAAGAGTTGGAATATTTCAGTAGTGTTTTGTCATGCTTTACCTTGTCACAGTTATATTCTCTTGATTTTTCAAAGTTCATTTTGAATTTCTTTCGTGAAATGCAAGAGTTGGAATATTTCAGTAGTGTTTTGTCGTGGTTTACCATGTCACAGTTACATTCTCTTGATTTTTCGAAGTTCATTTTGAATTTCTTTCGTGAAATGCAGAGTTGGATTATTTCAGTAGTGTTTTGTCGTGGTTTTCTATGGCAAAGTTACAGTCTATTGATTTTTCAATGTTAATTTTGGATTTTTTTTGTCGAAATGCAGGAGTTGGAATATATCAGTAGTGTTTTGTTGTACTTTACCTTGTCACAGTTACATTCTCTTGATTTTTCAAAGTTCATTTTATATTTTTTTTGTGAAATGCAAGAGTTGGAATATTTCAGTAGTGTTTTGTCGTGGTTTACCTTGTCACATTTACATTCTCTTGATTTTTCAAAGTTCATTTTGGATTTTTTTCTTTGAAATGCAAGAGTAGGAATATTTCAGTAGTGTTTTGTCGTGGTTTACCTTGTCACAGTTACATTCTCTTGATTTTTCAAAGTTCATTTTGGATTTCTTTCCTTGAAATGCAAGATTTGGAATGTTTTAGTAGTGTTTTGTTGTGATTTACCTTGTCACAGTTACATTCTCTTGATTTTTCAAAGTTCAATTTGAATTTCTTTCGTGAAATGCAAGAGTTGGAATATTTCAGTAGTGTTTCGTTGGGGTTTGCCATATCACACTTAAATTATCATTATTTTTCTTAGTTCTTTGCTGATTTCTTTCGTTGTAATGCAAGAGTTTAATTATGACAGTAGTGTTTTTTCGCGGTTCTAAATGGCACAGCGGCATGCACCTGATTTTTCAGATCGTTTTGTGAATTTCTATCATTAAGAGCAAGAGCTGTTCTATTCAAATAGTGTTTTCTTATGGTTTACCTTGTCACAGTTACATTGTTTTGATAGTTCAAAGTTCATTTTGGGTTTCTCTCGTTGAAATGCGAGAGTTGGAATATTTCAGTAGTGTTATGTTGTGCTTTACTTTGTCACAGTTAAATTCTTTTGATTTTTGAAAGTTTATTTTTGTATTTCATTCGTTGAAATGCATGAGTTGGAATATTTCAGTAGTGTTTTGTTGTAGTTTACCTTGTCGTAGTTACATTTTCTTCATTTCTCAAAGATCGTTTTGGATATCTTTCCTTGAATTGCAAGATTTGGAATATAATTTTTTCGCTAAATCTCAGATTGAATTGATTCGTTATAAAAATCCTTTGTCGAATGCATCCGATAAAATTAGAAAAATCTAAATTTCAGAATGAATAAATTCATCATCAACATCCTTTGTCGGATATGTCAGATAAAATTGCCAAAATCTAAGTATCGGAGTGAATATTTTTTTATCAACATCCTTTGTCAGATACATCGAATAAAATTGATAAAACATAAGTGTAAAAGTGAATAAATATTTCTATCAACATCCTTTGTCAGATACATCAAATAAAATTGACACGATCTAAATTTAATAATTAATAAATGCTTTATAAACATTTTTTATCAGATATGTTGGATAAAATTGACAAAATCTAAGCATCAGAGTGATTAAATTCTATATAATCATCCCTTTCTTAGATACATAGGACAATATTGACAGAATCTAAGTGTCAGTATGAATAAATTTTTTTTATCAACATCCTTTGTCAGATACATCAAATAAAATTGACAAAATCTAAATTTCAGAATGAATAAATTCATTATCAATATTCTTTTGTCTGATGAGTTAGATAAAATTACCAAAATCTAAACATCAGAGCGATTAAATTCTATATCAACATCCCTTTCTCGGATACATAGGATAAAATTGACAGAATCTAAGTGTCAGTGGAAATAATTTTTTTATCAACATCCTTTGCCAGATACATCGAATAAAATTGATAAAATATAAGTGTCATTTTGAATAAATTTTTTTTATCAACATCCTTTTGTCAGACGTATCGAATAAAATTGACAGAACCTAAATTTAATAATGAGTAAGCTTCGAATGAGCATCTTTTTTAGGAAACGTCGGTTACACCTTAACATATCTAAGTTTAAGAGTGAATAAATTTTTTTTATCAAAATCCTTTGGCACCTATAGTAGATTCAGTCGGCAAAATATAAAGATAAAAATGACAGAAAAATGTATAAGTATTCTTTTATCATATACGTAGTACAAAATTGACAAATTCTAAATTGCGTGCGCGCATGTAACCTCGTCTAAATTAACCTTAAAAAATGAAATAAAGCTATGTCGACTGTGCATGTCTCTCTCACTATGTATGCACCGTCGCGGTGTACACTCCATGTCTTTTTTGTCAATTTTACCTGACTTAGCCAACAAATGATGTTGATAATACATTTAAAGGATGTTGATAAAGTATTTATTCACTCTGATGCTTAGATTTTGTTAATCTTATACCATGTATCCAAGAACATGATATTGATATGGAATTTAATCACTCTGGTACTAAGATTTTGTCAATTTTATCCGATGTAACTGGCAAAGGATGTTGATAAAAAAAATATATTCACTCTAACACTTATATTTTGTCAATTTTAATCTATGTATCCGAGAAAAGATGTTGAAGTAGAATTTAATCACTCTGATACTTAGATTTTGTCAATTTTATTCGAAAAATCTGATGAAGGATGTTGTTAAAGCATTTATTCATTCTGATATTTAAATTTTTTCAATTTTTATTCGATGCATCTGACAAAGGATGTTGATAAAAAAAATTATTTACTCTGACACTTAGATTCTGCCAATTTTATTCGATGTATCTGGCAAAAGATGTTGATAAAAAAAATATTCACTCTGATACTTAGATTTTGTCAATTTTATCCGACATATCCAACAAAGGATGTTGATAATGAATTTATTCCCTCTGATAGTTATATCTTGTCAATTTTATTCGATGTATCTTGCAAAGAATTTTTATAAAAAAAAATTTATTCACGCTGAAACCTAGCAATTGTCAATTTTTATCCGATTTAACTTAGAAAAGGATGCTGATATATTACTTACTCCTCCTTATGCTTCTATTTTTTCAATTTTATCCAACCCATCATATAAAAGATGTTGTAAAAGAATTTATTCATTCTAAAATTTATATTTTGTCAATTTTATTTGATATATCTGACAAATGATGTTGATAAAAAAAATTATTCACTCTGGCACTTAGATTATTTCAATATTATTCCTTATATCTTAGAAACGGATGTTATGATAGAATTGAATTATTCTATTTCTTAAAATTTGCCACTTGTATTCAACATATCTCATAAAAGATTCTTTTATAGCGTTTATTAATCATAATATCTAGATTTTGGCAATTCTATTCGACATTTCGGACAAAGGATGTTGATAATGAATTTATTCATTCTGAAATTCAGATTTTATCAATTTTATGCTATGTATCCGAGAAAAGAATGTTGATGAGAAAATGTATTCACTCTGATACTTAGACTCTGTCAATTTGATCCTATGTATCGGTGAAGAGGATTTTGATATTGGTTTTAGTCACTCTCATATTTAGATTTTTTCAATTTTATCCGACATATGGCATGACAGATGTTGTTAAAGCATTTAGTCATTCTGAAATTTAGATTTTGTCAATTTTATTTGATGTATCTGACAAAAGATGTTGATAGTAAAAAAAAAATATTCACTCTGCCACTTATATTTTATCAATTTTATTCGATGTATCTGGCAAAGGATGTTGTTAAAAAAAAATATTCACTCTGATACTTAGATTTTGTCAATTTTATCCGACATATCCGACAAAGGATGTTTTAAATGAATTTATTCATTCTGAAATTTAGATTTTGTCAATTTTATCCGACGTATCTGCCAAAGGATGTTGATACAAAAATTTATTCACTCTAACACTTAGAATTTGTCAATTTTATCCTATGTATCTGAGAAATGGATGTTGATATAGAATTTAGACACTCTGATACTTAGATTATGTCAATTTTATCCGACATATCCGATAAAAGATTGTTGTTAAAGCATTTACTCATTCTGAAATTTAGATTTTGTCAATTTTGTTTGATGTATCTGACAAATGATGTTGATAAAAAAAAATTTATTCACTCTGACAGTTATATTTTGTCAATTTTATCCGACATATTCGACAAAGGATGTTGATAATGAATTTATTCATTCTGAAATGTAGATTTTGTCAATTTTATCTGATGTGTCTGCCAAAGGATGTTGATAAAAAATATTTATTCACTCTAACACTTAGAATTTGTCAATTTTGTCCTATGTATCCGAGAAAAGGATGTTGATATAGAATTTAGTCACTCTGATGCTTACATTTCGTCAATTTTATCCAATGTTTCTGCCAAAGGATGTTAATAAAAAAAAATTATTCACTCTGATTCTTATATTTTGTCAATTTTATCCGACATACCCGACAAAGAATGTTGATATAGAATTTATTCATTCTGAAATTTAGATTTTGTAAATTTTATTTGATGTGTCTGACTAAAGGATGTTGATAAAAAAAATTTTATTCATACTGGCACTTAGATTTTGTCAATTTTATCCTATGTATCTGACAAAGGATGTTGATAATGAATTTATTCATTCTGAAATTTAGATTTTGTTAATTTTCTCTGATGTATCTGCTAAAGAATGTTGATACGAAACATTTATTTGCTCTAAAACTTAGGATTTGTCAATTTTTCTCTATTTTTCCGAGAAACGGATATTGTTATAGATTTTAGTCACTCTGATCCTTAGATTTTGTCAATTGTATCAGACTTATCTGCCAAAGGATGTTGATAAAAAAATTATTCACTCTGACACTTATATTTTGTCAATTTTATCCGACATATCCGACAAAGGATGTTGATATAAAATTTATTCATTCTGAAATTTACATTTTGTCAATTTTGTTTTATGTGTCTGACAAAAGGATGTTGAAAAAAAAATTAATTCACTCTGAGACTTAGATTTTGTCAATTTTATCCTAAACATCCGAGAAAAGGATGTTGATATAGATTTTAGTCACTCTGATACTTAGATTTAGTCAATTTTATCCGATCTATCTGCCAAAGGATGTTGATAAAAAAAATTATTCACTCTGAAACTTATATTTTGTCAATTTTATCCGACATATCCGACAAAGGATGTTGATATAGAATTTATTCATTCTGAAATTTAGATTTTGTCAATTTTATTCGATGTATCTGACAAAGGATCTTGATCAAAAAATTTATTCACTAGGACACTCATATTTTATCAATATTATTTGATGTATCTGGCAAAAGATGTTGATAAAAAAAATTTATTCACTCTGACACTTAGATTCTGTCAATTTCATCTTATGCATCTCAGAAAAGGATGTTGATATAGAATTTACTTGTTCTGATAATTAGATTTTTTAAATTTTATCCAACTTATCAGACAAAATAATATTTATAATGAATTTATTCATTCTGAAATTTATATTTTGTCAATTTTATTTTATGTATCTGACAAAGGATGTTGATAAAAAAAATTTATTCACACTGACACTTAGATTCTGTCAATTTTATCCTATGTATCCAAGAAAAGGATGTTTATACAGAATTTAATCACTCTGATACTTAGATTTTGTCAATTTTATCCGACATATCTGATAAAGGATGTTGTTACAGCACTTATTCGTTCTTAAATTTAGATTTTGTCAATTTTATTTGATATATCTGACAAAAGGATGTTGATAGAAATATTTATTCACTTTTACACTTATGTTTTATCAATTTTATTCGATGTATCTGACAAAGGATCATGATAAAAAATATTCACTCCGATACTTAGATTTTGTCAATTTTATCTGACATAGCTGACAAAGGATGTTGATAATGAATTTATTCATTCTGAAATTTAGATTTTGTCAATTTTATCTGACATATCCGACAAAGGATGTTTATAATGAATTTATTCACTCTGATACTTAACGAAAAATGGTATTCCAACTCTTGCCTTTCAAGGAAAGAAATCCAAAATGAACTTTGAAAAATCAAGCGAATGTAACTGTGACAAGGTAAACCATAAAAAAACACTACTGAAATATTCCAACTCTTGCATTTCATTAAAGAAATTCAAAATGAACTTTGAAAAATCAAGAGAATGTAACTGTGACATGGTAAACCATTTCATGAAAGAAATACAAAATTAAATTTGAAAAATCAAGATAATGTGACTTTGATAGTGTAAACCACGATAAAACACTACTGATATATTCTAACTCTTGCATTTCAGGAAATAAATTCAAAATGAACTTTGAAAAATCATGAGCATTTAATTGTGATAAGGTAAACCACAAAAAAACACTACTGAAATATTCCAACTCTTGCATTTCAACAAATGAAACCCAAAATAAAAAACTTTGAAAAAATCAAGAGAATATAACTTTGACAAGGTAAACCACGAAAAAACACTACTGAAATAGTCCAACTCTTGCATTTCACGAAAGAAATTCAAAATCAACTTTGAAAAATGAAGAGAATGTAGCTGTGACAAGTTAAAGCACGAAAAAACACTACTGAAATATTCTAACTCTTGCATTTCACGAAAGAAATTCAAAAGGAACATTGAAAAATAAAGAGAATGTAACTGTGACAAAGGAAAGCACAACAAAACACTACTGAAATATTCCAACTCCTGCATTTCAACAAAAGAAATCCAAAGTGAACTTTGAAAAATCAAGAGAATGTAACTGTGACAAGGTACACCACTACAAAACACTACTGAAATACTCTAAGTCTTGCATTAAACGAAAGAAATTCAAAATGAACTTTGAAAAAACAAGAAAATGCAACTGTGAAAAGGTAAAACATGACAACATCCTACTGAAATGTTCTAACTCTTGCAATTCACGAAATAAATCGAAAATGAACTGTAAAACTCAAATAATTGTAACTGTGACAAGGTAGAGCATAAAAAAACATTAATGAAATATTCCAACTCTTGCATTTCATCAAAAGAAATCCAAAATGAACTTTTAAAAATCAAGAGAATGTAACTGTGACAAGGTAAAGCATAACAAGACACTACTGAAATATTCCAACTCTTGCATTTCAACGAAAGAAATTCAAAATGAACTTTGAAAAATTAAGAGAATGTAACTGTGACAAGGTAAACCACAATAAAACACTACTGAAATATTCCAACTCTTGCATTTAACAGAAGAAATCAACAATAAACTTCGAAAAATCAAGAGAATGTTACTTTGACATGGTAAAGCACAATAAAACACTACTGAGATATTTATATCTTCCATTTCAACGAAAGAAATACAAAATGAACTTTGAAAAATCAAGTGAATGTAACAGTGACAAGGTATAGCACAACAAGACAGTGACAAGGTAAAGCACAACAACACACTACTGAAATATTCCAACTCTTGCATTTAAACGAAATAAATCAAAAATGAACTTTGAAAAATTAAGAGAATGTAAGTGAGGCAAGTTAAACCACGACAAAAAACTGCTGAATTTAAGTTTGTTTCCTCTGATTCGAAGACATGTAAAAAAAAGTTGAAAAAATATATCATGTTAAAAAAAAGGGGGGGCCAAAAAGTTGGAGGGAGGAGGCACCCTTTGAGTTTGGGGATAAGGGACCTGAGGTTAGTTGAGGGCTCTGCTGGTTAGGGTCGTGGGGGCTTATTATCCTTGATTGTTAGTACTCATATACACCTTACTAATTGATTTGCAAGGATTTCTAAGGTTTTTTCTGAATTTCTTTATTAAAATTCTTCTCTTATCATCTACATATCTCTTAATATCTAATTTTTAGCGTACTAAAACGTTAAACCATATTTTATATTGACAATACTGTTCAAACATCACTTGTGTATTATACAGACCACATCGGAGAGGTAAAGCTAGGTCAACTCACAATGTCATTCTATCGTCGTTAGCCATTTTCATAGACTGATGTTGTTTCAAATTTATAACAAATTACCTGAGTTAACAACTCCTTCGGGGTTAACTTAACTGTTAATCAGTTTAATCCTTTTTTTCTCCACCTTCATCCAATCCAATCACTAATTAGAATCATTCACACTTCTATTATTCAAAACATTAATTAATATCGTTCATAGTGTCCAATTTGCGAATTCCTTATCCCCTTTTGTAAAAATGTCAATCAAAACAATTCCTTTATACGCAATTTGACAATCTCTAGTTTTCGATTTAAAAAAAAACAAAAACAAACAAAACAAAAAAGTAAAGTGTAATACTCACTCTCTTTGAAAAACATAGCCAGACACTCACTCCCAAACCAGAATCGCCATCCAAACCACGAAAATACCCCAAACCCCCCCCTATATCCACCAACCCATAATATACCCACCAAAACATACTATACCCAACACTCAATACTATACCCACCAAACCAGAAAATACCCAACAAACCAGACTAAACACAAAAAACCAGACTATACACACCAGAAACCTGTCTGGTTGGCCTTGGTAAGTCAATAACCCAACTAGCACAAGATGGACTAGAAGTATAATGCCACATGAGGGAGTTCTGAATCTCTTTGAAAAGGTGTAATGTCTTGTAGAAGTATTACCTATATGTCTTGTAGAAGTATAAGGCCATGTGAGAGGATACTCACTCTCTTTGAATAGGTGTAATGTCTTGTAGAAGTATTACCTATATGTCTTGTAGAAGTATAAGGCCATGTGAGAGGATACTCACTCTCTTTGAAAAGGTGTAATGTCTTGTAGAAGTATTACCTATATGTCTTGTAGAAGCATAAGGCCATGTGAGAGGATACTCACTCTCTTTGAATAGGTGTATATGTCTTGTAGAGTATAACATAGATTACTACTAACGACACCTTTATTATGACCGCTCATGTTTTTACACCGTCTTTGTTGATGCTGATTAATTTATCCGCATGAAACCAGAGCTTGTTCCAAGTGACGAAATAACTCCTCCCCCTTTGTAGTTGCATTAAAACCCCTTATTTGAAATAGCTCCTCATATACATGGAGATTTTTATCAATCCCTTGTATAAATATTAGGAATTGTGCCGTATCTCACACGTCCGTACTTTCGCCCATCGCAAGAGAGAAATACGTAAAAGACTGCGCTTTGTCCTTATATTGTTCACAAAAGTTAGCACCCAAGTCTTCGGCGTGGCGGGTGCAAGTTCTAGTAGAGAATAACGTTTTAAAAATATATATCTTTTTCGGGCATACTTCCTCTTCAATGGCTAAGACACACTCTTTGACAACTTCGCTGTCGGTAAATGGGGGACCATTCTTTGCTATTTTTTCTGCCCCTTTGTAGCTGGCACGTACAGCTGCTTCGCTTCCGTGTGTTACAACTTTAAAGATTTTCAGCTGATTTTTGAGTGACGATCCCTTTTCATAATCTGGATATGTATTGCACCTTTTGATTTAGTTTTACTCTCCCTCTAGTTTCCCTGAAGGTTGAAACTTTACCTTTGAAACTAATTCTGTTTCTGAGACATTGTATCTATGCTCCTTTGACAAACCTGGATGTACTTAAGCCTTTTTGATGAAAATTACCTTTAGAAGAAAAAAATACCCCGGATTTTGTAGATGGGTGTCATCTGGTACACACTGGGATATGGCCCAGTGTGTACCATTTTTTCCTGTCCCACTACCAGTGTACCAAATGACATCCATTTTCAAAATCAAGCATTTTTTTCAGAATATTTTGCCACAAGAAGGCCATATAACATAACCAGATAATTTGGCTTTCATTTGGTACCACAAACACTAAATTTTAAAGAAGAAACAGAAAAAAAAACAAAGAAAATCTAAAGGCAAAATGTTTTTTGGGGGGGGGGATATTTTCCAAACTTTGAGGTAGGTTTGATCAGAAACAAAAACTGTAACATACCAAAGAAATTCGTCTGGATGGTTGAACATCAAACTAACTATCCTAGATGGTGCTTACGGATTTTTTTTAATAATGCTAGATGGCAAAATGCTATATGGTGACCCCTTTTACTCCGTTGTGTGAAACGTTCTATGGTGTGTACTATGGTCCGTTAGGTGTGTTGCTTGCGGCGAAATCTTGCGGGCCGCGCCAAGACGCCTCACGGGCCGCATGCGGTCCGTGGGCTACGGGTTGCCGACCCATGTTATAATTGGTAAGTCACCTATTATGATAAAATATGCTTTTCTGACCATAGTTGCCCTAACTTCAAAAAAAAGAACATAATTGGCTATAAATTATCTGCAAGAATGTATCCAGGATTTTGTCTGGCGGAGGGGGGGGAGGGTTTATTAAATTTTTTTTTATAAACGCCTCAAAAATTTGTTTATATTGATTTTTGTTACGTTTTTACGACTCGGACAAACATTTGGGGGGGGGGGGGGGTTCAAACCCCCTAACCCCCAGGATCCGGCCTTGATTCTGTAAGAACTCCAAGGAAAAACGTTTTATATTAAGGCTAATATTTTTTCTCCACTTCAACATTCAATAGACAGGAAAGTTTAGGTCCTTTTATTCTTGACTAAAATTCTTTATGCCTAAAATTTTTTTTAAAAGTATTTTATATAGCCTATCGCTGGCATCTAATCACCGACTTTGAGGTTGTATGCGGTTCATGACCTTTAGTTTTACTTCTTCACTTCAGGAACACGCGTAGAGGGGGGGGAGCTCACCTTTCTTTTTCATCCTCTTGTCTAATCCACTTTCTCTACTCACTTCTCTCCTGCTCCACTCTCTCTACCAAAATTAATTACTAAAAGACTACAGTATAAGAGAGAGAGAGACGTAGAGAGAGAGAGAGAGAGAGAGAGAGAGAGAGAGAGAGAGACGTAGAGAGAGAGAGAGAGAGAGAGAGAGAGAGAGAGAGACTCGAAATTCTACGGTTTCAGATTGTAAAATTTGCACATTGAATGGAAAATTTTAGCCACCAGAGTTAGTCTCACAATATTACAGTTTGAGCAAGTATTATTTAACAGGCCTTCTTGGAGCCCTAGGCTCTCAGCAGGTCGCTGCAAAATATCTGAATATTCTTTTTTTTGAGGAAAACGAAGGATTGGACATAAAGCAAGCAAAAGTTGGCACGCATGAGTGATATGCGTGGCCTAATTGTGTCACGCGCCGTGGAACAAGTTTCGCTCCAAGATTTACACCGTATGCTGGTGGGCAGCCCTTCGATTATTCCCGGCCTTCGATTATTCCCGGCCTTCGATTATAGCCCTTCGATATTTACTTTACTAAAAATTTTCTTGTACTATCAGTTTTATTTAAATTGTGATCTTGCTCACTTTATTACGTACTTACTAGCAGGGGACGATCTAGAACACAATCTGGGGGGGGATATGACAAGGGTGCCTAAAAATATTGGGGGGGAGGCAACGTTACAAGGGCTCCAATCATGGGCGCCCATAAGCTGAATTCCAGGGGGGGAAAACTTCGTCTAATTGCTACTTTTAATGCTATATAATAGAAATCTCAGAACAAAAATATTAAAATAAGGCAGCATCATTCAGCCAGGGGGGGCAAGAGCCCCCCCTGCCCCCCCATGGCTCCAATCATTGATCAAATTAACAAATTCATTATTAAAAAAAGAGTGAAAAACAGAAAAAAAAACAAGGAATGAGGGTGCCAAAAAAAATCTTTGGATGGCCTGGGGCCCCCTGTATCCGCCAGTGCTTACTAGAGCCTGACATAAGATATTCAAGTTAATGCAATTGGAAGCTACTAATTTCACCACGTCAGTAAGTAACTTCATTCAAATGCAAATGAATTCAGGGCCTTGTTTGTTTAGAACCTGAAGTGTAACTTGATATTCAGACAAAATCATCATTGGCGACATTTATCTTGTCAACACGTCAGTGAAAGCTAACGGGTTTGTTGATTGGATATGTCCGACCTTGGGTTGGGTACTAGTTCTGCGTTCAATCTGTGTCGTGATAATAATGTTCCATAGATGTTGGTACTTCTCAGCTTAATGTCAAGCCTGTCAGTTTGTAGGAGGCTCTCTTCGTTTCGTCATCATCATCAATAATTTTAACATTTTAGAATACTGTTCTACATCCTTCGAAAAATAATTGGCAAGAAGTTCACTTTCATAAAAAAGAAAAAACTCCTTTTCAAATTTTTATGCATACAATTCTTCTCTGGTCAAACGAATTAATATTGAGAAGTCTTTTTTTTTTCTAGACTCGTTTCGTTGTAGTAGTCTAATCTAGTTCTTGTGTCGCGTGTTTTATACATTTATTTATTTATTTTATTTTTTGTTCGTAAAGTCCCTAGCTATGGAGGGTAAGGTGACAACCACTTAACTAATCCATTCACAGCGGTTCCAATAGACAGTAGTTTGGAAACTTGTCTTTTCTGCTCGCATAATCAGGGCAAATCCAGGGCATAAAGTTTTCATTGGACCGTGAAATTACAGAAAATTAACGTTAAAGTTTACAATAAGAAACTACGAAAAGATTGCCAGGTGTGCTTGTGGATCTGGGGTCGGAAGCTCTGTTTAGCCACAAGGGAATGTTGGGTTCAGCTCCCACGCCAACAACGTTTTTTTTTTCAAGCAATTATCTTAAATTTTTGTTGGAAGGGTTATTAAGTTTAAAATTCATGTTTCTACCTGCACATTTAAAATATTTGTAAATTTAGGCATATATTATACGATAGAAATATACTATGTGCAAAAGCTTATCCAAGCTTTGTGTTCGAAGGAGGGGGGAGGGGTGCAAAAACTTCAAAAACGTATCCAAAATTCATTTGTATGTATTTTTGTTACGTTTTTACTAGTCAGACAAAAATTTTGGGGTGGGGATTCAAACCATGTACCCCCCCCACACCCCTGGATACAGCCTTGACTATTTAACAGAAAGGTTGGAAGCAATTGGTGTTCTTTAGAAAATGACGCTTTTTAGAAAATGAAGGTTTACTTAGTCTTTGCGTAGGTATAAGTTGAAACTGGGTCTCATGAGTTTTTTTTGACTGCACACCAATCAATGCAGGACGTTCGATTGCAACGCTGTTTTCGCATTCACCGCAAAACCATAAAAATATTGTTAATGAATTTAATTTGGAAGCCAAATGTGTCCCTCTTTTCAGCCGCATACCTGGGATTCATTTCTTTGAGGGCAAGGTCGTACCCAGAGGGTGGGAGGCTAGGGGGCTTTGAACCACCCTCCCCCGAAATGTTTGTCTGACTCGTAAAAACGTAACAAAAATGGATATAAACAAATTTTGTATGTGTTTTTTAAGGTTTCTTTGTGTACCCCCCCCCCGATTTTTTTTTTCAGTAAAACCCCCTCCGAAACAAAATACTGGGTATGGCCTTGTTTGGGTGGGGCATAGTATTTAAAACAGAAAACAAACAGGCGAGATCTGTAACTAATCATTAGAAAATGTGGTAAAAATCTTGAGTCTTAGGGAGGAGAGTGTGGTCCCCCTTATGTGCTCATTCTCCCGTTAATTCATCCTGCCTATATTTTAAAAATTTTTCTTGAAATATATCGTTTCATTTTTTCTCCCTCACTGATTCTGTCAGTCATTTTAAAATGATCGTTCCATTCAATCGTGGAATTCCAACCATTTCTAGTTCAGGAGCAAAATTTTTGGAGAATCGATTATAGATGTGACGGCATTAGATCAGACCACGTGGGTGATTGCGCAGTGGCCTTGTTTCGTCAAGAGTAAGGTCATCTCGGGGAAATTTTTACTAGTGAAAAAACCAATTCAATCTCTCAGTTGTATTTTAAGTGCGGTTCCGCAAGGATTACTTATAATGTTGGTCATTCGTTCAGTTATTTAATATTTCGGTAATATTAAAACGCCAAGGTGAATAATAGTTGGGTTTACTTTGTTTAAAAAAAATTAACTTTTGTTAAAAGATTTGAATTTTTTAATTACTTCGTTTGAATTAGTAATAGCTGAAGTTTTCTATTAGTCTGTTTTGAAGCGATATAGCTTTAATGAGCCTTTTCTTTGTGACAATTTTTTTGGATTTATAAACTATGAAAATAACAATATGGTAATTTACTTGGTAATACTGAAGGAGATGGGACCTGAACCCTAAAAAAATCTTTGAATTGAACCCTAAAAAAATCTTTGAATTTAACCGCAAAAATTTTTTTGAATTGAACCCTAAAAAATCTTTGAATTGAACCCTAAAAAATCTTTCAATTGAACCGTAAAAAAATCTTCGAATTTAACCCTAAAAAAATCTGAAAATGACGGTTTTCAGACAAGCATAAATACTTAATTAGCCCATTCCTAAAGGCACTTAACTTCAACCTACCTTCATCTCCTACCGATGGAGCAATCTATAGCCTAGTTTAAACACTGCGATTACGTTTTACAATAGCACTACTTTTTTCTTCTTTAGTAGTTTAACGGCGGACGCTAATCAAGCGCCAAGAAGAAAAGAATGTCGTTATTATAAAATTAAATAAAAAAATAAGTTTTAGAACTGAAAGTAAGGAACAACATTAAAACTTAAAACCAACAGAAATTATCCCGTCTATGAGGGGGCTGTCCCTTCTTCAACCCTCACTCTTTACGCTAAAGTCTTAAAGCTCTTTAAAAATAGATGTCATTCAAATTCAACGGCTCTTGTGCTTGAGCAGTTTTTCTTAAAGAATTGTGGCAAAAAGTCGAACTTTAGCGTAAAGAGTAAGGGTAGAGAAAGGAGCAACCCCCCTTATTTCCGGAATAGTTTCTGCTTGTTTTAAGTTTTAGTGTAGCTGCTTAATTTCGGTTGAATAGTATTTGATTTCCGGCCATTTTTCAAATCACACCAGGAAATCCCCTTCTCGGGGATTCCTTTGGAAAATTATCCCCGTAGAATCCTCCCGCCCCGCAAAAAATTCCCCCCAAAGTATTTCCGTATATTTCCCACTAACAAACACTATATGTGAAACACGGGCAAATTATGTAACTTATAGCCCATTCTCCAGGGGCTATAAGGGGTCTTGTCATCCCCAAAGGCATAATTATTAGACCTTTCAACTATGTTGAATGAGATGGCTATCCCAATATCTGGATTGGATGTCTTGGGGAAATAAGGGCCATTTGAGGGGACTCCCATGGCCCTTTATCTTTTTGGTCCCTTAAAAAAGGCACGAGAACTTTTGACTTCTACTCGAATGAGTCCTCTTTTGATCTTCTAGGACCATTGATTCGTTACACTTACCCCCGGGGAAAGTAAATAAACATGCATCCGTGATCTTTCTTCTGGCAAAAAAAAAAAAAAAATAAAATAAAAATTACAAAATCCCACACTTTTTTAGGTAAGAGCTTGAAACCTCCACGGATGTGATCTCTGATCTGCTGATCCTGATGGTGTGATTTTCATTAGGATCGTTTTACTTTTGGAGGGTGTTTCTCTCTTTTTCGAACATCAGGCAAGTTTTTTCAGGCGCGTAGCTTATAATGTATTACATTAAACTTAATCAAATTTATATATTTGGAATCAGCGCAAAAAGTCAATTCAGTTTTATGTATTCATTGTTATCAAAATCTTGTTTTTTAGAGTTTAGGTTATTATTGGGCCAAGTCGCTCTTTACTTAGAGTTTGTTAACACAAACTGTTTGATATAATGGTTTTATAAACTAGGCTATTGACTGCTCTATTAGGAAGGGGTGGGGATAGATTGAAGCAAAGCGCCTTTAAGAATGAGAAGGTATTACTTGTGATTTTAAATGTAGTTTTCCAAAGTTTTTATGGTTTCTTACAAATGGTAAAGGTCTCCATAAACAATCCTCATTGAAATATTGACTAAAACAATAACGCCCAGACACGTAGGCCTAAATAGGAAACTATCTTAAGGGCCCATATTTCCGTAATGGATTTGTCAATCTACAAATATGAATTGTATAGAAAATATATGAAAAGTGGAAAAATTGTAACAAACGTAAGATTTTTATGCGGCCTGGATCTTGTACCCCCCCCCTCGTGTTTGTCCCTGCAGAGATGTCACGTGATCAATCTTGCGAGAAGGGGGTAAGGGATTTCCTATGTGACCTTAAATTACACTATATGAAGTTAAAGCAGTGTTTTTTTAAGACCTTTTGGTTTCCAAAGATAGGTATTTTTTGAAAATGCACTATTTTTTTCGTTTCGTTTTTTAATTTGAAAACAAAGGAAGAAGTTTTAGTCCCGTCTCAGGGATGTATCTTTTGGGAAATCAGCCCTGCAATTGTAATATGAATGGGTATGTAAAAGTGACATTCTTGACAAATGACCATGTTAGGAATATTCACATAGATTTATTCAAAGGAGGGGTGGGGGAAACGAATTCGTCAAAACTGCAAAAAAAAGGAGTGGATTACTTCTAGTCTATAGCAAAATATTACAAAGATTACGATATCTAATGTAATACATTCATAGATGGGTATTTCGAAAGAACATTTTACGGCTCTCCAAACCTGTTACAATAGAATTGTCTATTGCCGCCCGGTATCGAGGAGAACCTGATTAAACGATCCCCAGCAGCGTCTGGGCTTTGCCACTACTAAATAAATCTCCCTTTAAATTCACAAGTCCTTTTCACCTAAAAAGAAAAGGTCCGAACCCATCCCCCAAAATACTGTATAGTTCACAGTATATTTGGAAAGCTCAGATCCCTTCAATTTGTTGCTAGAGATTGACAGTTTGTATGTACCCGAGAAGCGACGTCAATTGGGAGGGATTGCGGGATGTTTACCCCCTAGGTTTGGAAATATACCTTTTCTTGGATATTTTCATAGAAAAAAGTTTTTTTGGTATTATCACAAAATTGTCCCTGTATATTTTAGAAAAATGCATTTTGCCCCCCCCCCCCTCTCTCTAAATTTCCATGAATTAACGCCACAGTACCTGTATCCAAGCTCTTTTGTACTTAACTGATAATCTTAAATTTAAATAATATTCTTCACCAAAAGTTGCTTTAATATGAAACAGTTCGTGGTAATGAACTGTAAGTAATTAGCGATGCGACTCAATAGTAACCGAAACTGTAAGAGCCAGAGTCTTGATAATAATACATACATCAAAAGAATCGAATTTTGATGCTTATTCGAAATATATAACATTCATGAAGTTAAATGTTACCTATCAAAAGTTATGAGCCTGAGAAAATTTGCCAAATTTTTGAAAAAGAGGGTAAATACCCCTAAAAAATGAAGTGGTCTCAATGAAAATCATACCATGACATTCAGCATATCGGAGAACCCTACTGTAGAGGTTTCAATCTTTTGTGTGCAAAAATGCGGAATTTTTATTCTTTCGGCAGAAACAAAATGCACGGATGCGTGTTTATTTTTCTTTTTTTTCCAGGGGTGATTTTGTTGAACCAGTGATCCTAGAGGATCGGTAGAGGGCTCATTTCAAGGGAAATCAAAAGTTCTAGTGCCGTTTTTAAGTGACTAAAATTATTGGAAGGCAGCTATCCCCCCCTCCCACCCCCTTTTCTCCAAAAGTTGTCCGATCAAAATTTTGAAATAGCCGTCATGTTCAGCATAGTCGAAAGATCTAATAACTATAGTCTTGAGTATAACTTGACCCCCGCGGCCCCAGGGGAAGAGCTGCAAGTAATGGACTTTGCCCATTGTTTACAAATAGTATTGGCAACTGATAAGTATAAAGGTATTTTCGGGGTGATTTATCTGGCGGGGATTCTTACGTGGTAGGATCTTTCCATGGAGGATTTTTTGTGGGGAGGAGAATTTTCCCTGGAGGGGAGCTGGATTCTCCGCATTAATTAAAAAACTATCAGAAATTAAATTAAAAAAAAAACAGATTTTTTCGACTGAAAGTAAGGAGCGACATTTAAACTTACAACGAACAGAAATTATTATGTATATGAGGGGGTTGCCCCCTCATAAATACCTCCCTCTTTACGCTAAAGTTTTTTTTGAATTTTTAAGAGAAACTTCTATTCTAATTAAAGGGTCCTTGTGTATCAGTGGTCATTCTTAAATAATTGGAATAAAAAGTCAAACTTTAGCGTAAAGAGCGAGGCATTGAGGAGGGGGTGACCCCCCCCTCCCCCTCATATACGTACTAATTTCTGTTCGCTTTAAGTTTTAATGTTGCTCCTTATTTTCAGTTGAAAAAAACTTTTTTTTTATTTAATAATACAGAAGAATACACTAGTTGGAGCCCTTGTATCAATATCCCAACGATGGATCTCCTGATCTTCTAGTCTAGTCTTAAAATCCCTAAGAAAAGCATCCTCATTTTCTGTAGGATCTTGACCATTATTTTGCGATTAATAAGTGTGACATTATTATAACCACAGTCCATGCTTTAATATAAATTTACATTGCAATCCTTTAATATAATGTAATATATTATATATATAATATATTATAATATAAATTTATATTGCAATCCTATAATATAATGTAATATATTATATATTATATATATAATATATTATAATATAAATTTACATTGCACTCCTATAATATAATGTAATATATTATATATTATATATATATATATATATATATATATATATATATATATATATATATATATATATATATATAATATATTATAATATAAATTTACATTGCAATCCTATAATATAATGTAATATATTATATATATAATATATTATAATATAAATTTACATTGCAATCCTATAATATAATGTAATATATTATATATATAATATATTATAATATAAATTTATATTGCAATCCTATAATATAATGTAATATATTATATATATGTATAATATATTATAATATAAATTTACATTGCAATACTATAATATAATGTAATATATTGTATATTATATATATTATATATTATAATATAAATTTATATTGCAATCCTATAATATAATATTATATATTATATATATATATATATATATATATATATATATATATATATAATATATTATAATATAAATTTATATTGCAATCCTATAATATAATGTAATATATAATATATTATATATATATAATATATTATAATATAAATTTATATTGCAATCCTCGAAAGGCAGTTGATACCTGTGCTGAATTTATTCTAATGTACTGGAAAATACGATGGGGAGCGCACTTTTAGAAATCCCGTATACCAGGTGGTGTGTGCCAAGCGCGGTGGAACTCTGCCAAGTGTGGCAGAACTGTGTGGTGCACTTGGTGCTCTGATGGGTACTTATGCATTATATCTTACACACGAAAGAAGTCAAGTTTGGTTAATGTTAGTGAAATAAAATAGGATGAAAATATAATAGTTTAGAAACAAATTTGGGCTATATATTTGCACATTAGGGGGGTGGAGGGTAAAGCATAGCCTATATTAAATACGTAACCTAACCTAACCTAGGTACCTTTCGCCCCCTAAACCCCCAAAAACAATAGTTTAAACATCGTAAACGGAATGACAAACCACGCTTTGCGATCCATTTATCCATTGAAAATACCCGTTTGACTGGTTTCCTAAATCATTTCCGTATACTGTATATAGCGGTGTGTAGGATATAATGCATAAGTACCCTCTGATGTATAAACATGGGGGGAAAGCCCCCCTCGAAAAACACCGAATTGTGAATACTTTCTGTATGTTTATTTTGGATATCTAGGTTACAATTTGTTTTCCAAATTCCGGGCGAAACTACCTATGTTCTTCTTATAGCCCACGCAAATTACAACAATTTTGACGTGTTGGTATCACAACTTTTAGACATTGGTTTATGTCGCTCTAGGCCTGCTGCTAAAATGTCAAAAGTTAATATACTAATCTACACTTATCTACACTTATGGCAGATAAGTCCTCTGACTTGAAATGATTGATCAGATCAATTATGATCCTATTGTAAAAGGAAGCAATAATTCGCTCACCTGTCGACGATGAACTGTGTTAATGAGTTTATCAGTTATGCCTCTTTTTTTCTTTTTTTTTAGGGTGAATAAATAACCTACTTGATTCACTTGCTGACTTTCAGTTATAAATGTATTTTATATCTCCCTTTTCCTAAAAGACTAGTGGTGAACCTGAGGTCCGAAATGGTGAGTGGTGAGTGAACCGAAGTGGTGAATCCGGGTGGTGAACCACCACAGAGAGAGCTTTTTTTTTCACATTCCTAAACTCCTATTGGCTATTACTGTTCAAAATTTCTACCATCTTCTCTGCCCAGTCCCACCTTAAATTCACCAGGTCCGTACATATCACATTAAAATTATGTGCGCCTCTTTACCTTAAACCTCTCCAAATACTTCCTTCGTTCCCCAAGTGATTCAAATTTTTCCTTTACTGAAGAAACCCACCTTATAGCCTCCCCTTTATAACTTTAAGTATTTATAGCCTCCCCTCACCTTATAACCTCCCCTTATAGCCCTAAGGCAGCATTCCTCTCCTCGTGCTTAGTTGACCTCGATGTAAACACCAAGAGACCCTGCCTTGGTCCAACCAATCTGATTGTCACACAGAGTTGCCAACTCTAGTGATTTATCACTTTTTCTAATGATTTTTTATACTGCCTAAACAAAAATATCACTGAAACAGCCCATAAATAACTCGATTATTGAAGAAAATCACTAAATCAACAAAAGTCACTAAAATCTTGTGAGTTTTTCCTCACCGAGTGGCAGCCCTGGTGCCACAGCTGTATCTCCTGTTTCTGTAGTATTATCTGTACTTCCTAAGGCACCAAGCCTTCTTTTCCTGTGCCTGCAATTAATAAAACAAATGCTAATTATCTGCGACAATCTAGCATTATTCTGTGCTGATGTCGAACAGTTCTTGGTGTCAAACTGTAAGTAAGGAGCAACTCTGCCCAATAGTAACTGAAACTTTTAAAAAACAAATATTGATAACAATTAATACATCAAAAGATAGGACAATTTTTTTCCCGATTGGCTTGAAACTTAAATCCTTAAGTTCATGGGCCATAATGATCTCTACTACTCAAGAGAAATTGAGAAGAAAGTTTGGTTCTCCCGAAAACAGGGCCATAAAAGAACATTTTTTTAGTTTCGGTCCTGGCCCCCGAGGTTGGTTCAGCTGTTTTTTTTTCCAAGGACCTTTGCCTTATCTAAGGGGACTAGATTTTTTTTTTGGAGGAAGATGATTATTAGAGGGATCGGAAAAAGGCAAAAAACTTTTTGTTCCTTATCAGTCTGAAGTTTAGAGACTTAAATCCCTGGGCTATGGGAAACCTAGAGTAAAATAAAGGTAATTTGGGGACACGGTCCTTAAAAATGAGGTCCAGAAAAGGCCATTTTTTATTGGCTCAAAATTTATATTTTCAAGCCCTTTGGTCAGGAGGGTTCAATGCACAAGACAAAAAAAAGAAACTAAGTGTTTCTCTGAGTCCGAGTAAGGGTAAAAATTTGATTCTTGTGAATTGCTTGAAACTTACACCTGTAAGTTGCTGGATCAAAGGGACCCTCATGCAAGAAAATAATTTCGGATGGCAAGCGGGCCCCAAAAAATGGGGTCCAAAATTTTTTTTTTTTTACACCTTTTTGTCTCTGTTCAATTTTAACTTGCAAAGGAAGAAGAACGTAATATAAAAAAAATTCGTTGGGGTAGCATGGCTCTTTTATAAATTTGGCATGAAAAGAAACAAAAATGATCAGATCAAACTTTATATTCTAGAGCCCTTGCGCCCTGATTTGTACCAAAGTACCCAGTCCCCAGTTTTGTACCAGAGCAAGCAGATACTTTGCATATCGAAAATAAATGCTCCGTAACTGCTTCCGATCTGTAGCTGTGAATGCTCGCCAGAACGGTGCAAGATACAGGAAATTTGGGAGCACTTATTATACTTTTTGAGGGTAATGCGACTTGAATTTTAGTTAGCTGTAAGTCAAACTAATATCATTGAAGGCAAAACTGTGATTTTAGCAGCCATACCAAGAATTTTACCTAATTTTACAAAGAAGAAAGACAAAGAATTAGAAAATAACGCTGGGTGTTAGATTAAATGCAAAATGTATTAAAAAAAATGAAGATCCAAAGAAAATGATTTTGCGTTTTAAAAACATAGTGTTAATTAATTACCGATAAAGTTGAAAAAAACAATAATAAAAAAAGTAAATAAATAAAATAAAAAGGAAATAAAGAAGTAAAAAACACACCGTAAAGAGCTATACAGGCGTATTCCTATGTATATATTAGGACTATCTTGTCCCTGTCCTACGTATGCTTTGTTTGATTTCAATGATATTAGTTTCATTATTAGATATTATTTTGTCGAGAATTATAAAGTTTGATAAAATTTTTCTTTGTACTTTTTCTCGCTCATGGGCGCAAGGACTTGAGAATATGAAGTTTGATATTCTCAAGTCCTTGCGCCCATGAACGAGAAAAACTGCAAAGAAAAATTTTGGCTCCCCAAAAAGCTGCCAACAAGCTTTCTTTCTAAATGGCTCCACAATTACAGATATAAATTCATGAGCCAAGGGGACCCTAATGTAAAAAGAAACCAATAAATTGAGGTCATGGCTACTCTAACAATGGACTACAAACTTTTTTATTTGCTTGAAACTTTATTTAAAGTTCCTTGGATCAGGACATCTCAATTCATAAAATAACAAGAATATCGGTTCGCTGGAAAATTGGGCCCGAATAAGGGTCAACACAACCCTTTTTCTGAGCAGAACTGTTGCCATGAGAGCATGCTCCTCTTCTGAAAAAGGTGCCAGAAAAGGGTAGTAAACTTGCTTTCTGATTACTTTGTAACTTTTAAAGATAGTTGTTGGGTCAAGGGGAGCAAAGATTTTTGTTCGAAGGTGAGATTGTGTTAGAGGGCTCAGATTGAGAGGAGCGGTCAATGGAGACATCGTAAAAAAATGTTGGGCCAATTGGGGCCCAAAAAGGGCCAACATTTGTTTTTGAATCTATATCTGGAGAGCCACGGATAGGTATTTCCCGATTGGTTCTGAGGTCACACGAAGAGAGAGCCAAGAGAACCTCAGTGAAAACCACAGCATTTGAAAAAAATCAGGTTGTATCGATTCGCGACGTCATGAACCAAACGTAATTATTTCATGTCTTTCGCATAGTGTATCACCCGCCAAAGTGTGTCGTGCTTGGTCAAATAGGATGTGTTCTTGAAGTGTGCTAAGTCTTGAGGCTATCTATTTTATCATTTTATGATATGATTATTGTGTTTTTATTTCATCTATCTGTTATCATTGATCTTTTGAAAAATTGATAAAAAAGACCAATGTTGGCTTAAAAAGAAAACAAGAAATTATTAAGCGAAATTCTAAGTTAATGGCAAAGTAGGATATTTGAATAACTGACCGATTCTGATGTTGACATTGAATGCCAACTTTCATGTTTTGTTTTGTTTTTCTAGGGGGGGGGGAGTCCTGTGCATATAATCCTGTGGTAGCAGTCGATCTTTGCTTGGGCATGCAGGACCCGAGGTTTGACGAGGTCTTACTGCTTGCCCTATAAAAAAGGCACGGCAACTGAAACACGAACAGTTGTTTACGTCCTATGCAGAACCATATCCAGGATTGTTTTTTTTTGGGGGGGGGGGGGTACAAAAAAAATGCATAAATAATTTGTTTAAATGCATTTTGTACGTTTTTACGAGTCGGACAAACATTTCAGGGACAACACCCCCTCTCTTGGATACGGCCTTGGTCAATGGCTCTAAAGGATCCTTACCCTTTTTTATATCCTCCGCTGCAGTTTTTTATTTTCCCTGCTTTCAAATCGAACATTGCAAGAATAAGGTTATCTTGCAATTAAAGAACTTGATGAATTTAGAGGCGGGTCTCAAGGGTCCCACGCAGGAGAATGTTAGGGCCTAATTGGAGCCGTTGATATAACAATTAAGCTTAGAATGCTTGAGACGTTTTCTTCCTCATTCTCGAGCTTCCGTCCTACATTATTCTTGATTGATGCTCCTGAATCAACTTGAATCACTCGCCACACCTCCTTCAGCATTGAATACTTCCTTGTGTTTGTAAATCTTCTGCCGCTTAGTTGAACCATCCGTATTAAATGCCGTCATTCTGTTTACTTGTTTGTCTTCTCTGTTTATTCTTCATTTTTATTTATTCATTTGTTTATTCTTCACTGTTATTCTTCAATTTTTTCCGATTCTTCACGGGAGATGTCAGGATGCCAAACTGGACAAGCATATTCAAGATGCGGGCGGACGAAGGAAGTACAGATCCTTAAAGAATGGGACGGGGGGACGTTAAATTTATTCAATAGCTTAAGGAGAGACATGCACACATTAGCTCTATGGACAGTATCTTTAACGTGGATGTCCCACTTTAAATTAAAGGGAATTGTAACCCCAAGTAATTTAACGGGAGACGCAGAAATATCTGGGGGGATTGGATTGAGGAAAAGGGGTGAGGTTTTAAGGAAACAAATTGGCATTATCATAGATTTAGAGGGGTTTACTCTCATGTCTAAGTCCGCCGCGTCATGTGCAATATCATTGAGGATGCTCATAGTTTTGCTTACTAAGTTTCAAAAATAAACCAATAGTTAAAAATAAGTCAAGAATCAAAAACCTAAGTCAAAATAAACCAATAGAATTACCTTGTCTTCAGCATTAGCTATATGTAGAAAAAATTCTACAGATTTAATCATATTAAAAAGTGAAGACGACTCTAAATTCTTCACAATTATATATTTAAAATACTAATTGATAATTAATCTGTTTCGTTTGTATATTTAATATCTATTAGTTATGAATTAAGCAGTTCATAATAATGTTATGTATAGTAACTTTTTGAAAGCCCGAAGATTTTATAGCCCTCCCTATATCTTCTACTGCTTTTCCTATCCCTTAATTTGCCCAAAAAACAAATTGGGTTCTCCAAAATCTCACTGAACATTAACTTTAAAGTAATATAACGTTCTAATGTTCTCGTTTTTTTACGTTAATTTTCAGAGATTTTGGAGAACCCTTTTTTTCGGTAATATTTGGGGAGACTTAAAAAAAATTCAGGGAAGCACTGCTTCAGCGAATATTTCATTGAACGTAGACACTGCAAATTGACAACTAGACATTGGCATGTAAATAATCTGAGCACGTTGCTTCGGGTATATTAGTAACTATGAAATATTTTATTCTTGCGAATTGCAAAATTATACAAGGCCACCTTTTTGCAAATTAGCTGTGCATATACATCGAATCTTTGGAGACCTTCACTATTGTTGTATGAAAAAATTTAGGGCAATGGTCTCTTTGTCAGTATACAAGCAGGGTAGCCTCTGGCTTACGATACATACCCGGCAGGTTCTTTAAATGTTACGTTGGGTTTTCTCTAATCCGTCTCTTTAGTTATCTCCAAGTTTAGTGATGAAAGGAAATTGGCTTAAAGTCTGCATCGTGGGTAGTGATGGTATGTACCCCCTAGAAAAAGAAGCCTGTTCTTTTTCTGCTAAGATGTTACTTCTCTGAACCTAGATAATTTTGCTCAGATTTTTGTTTTTTGGCTCAATTAGTGGTAGGATCCTCGAACTCCCTGATATCTGTCAAGAGCGTTTAAATTCAGATTTTTGCGCCCAATAAGGAATTGAACATAGGACTTAAATGATATTATAATTAAAGTCCTTAGAACGCTGATCATAGTAGAGTGAACTTTCGAAACATGGCCTGAGAAGTAATATAAGAGTCCTCTGATTTCCTTAAAGAACATTTTTTTTTGTCAAAAGATGCAAGGTCCTAGCAGAGCCAGTGACACGGCCCGGGTCGCGGGCCGTTTCCCGGGTCGTTAACGAGTCATCTTTTTGTTCTATTAGAATAGTAAGTTTTGAAAATTATTTTAGCAAGGGCTTCACTTTGCTCAAATTTTTTTATTTAATGTTGCTTTCAGTTAAGTTGCGTCCCAATCCCCTCCCCTACTTCTGCATAGATGTAACCCTAAGCTCTATAAAAAGTTTGCTAATCTTGGTGGTTTGCATTCCTGAAAACCACCTATTGAAGAATCCTCTTCGATAGTCGGTTCATAATGCAAATAATGCCAATTTGGAAAAAAAGGAGAATGGATGCCTTAGAAGGTATTTCTAAGCCCCATCTCCACTGCTTCCCTATTTCTAAGGCATAGGTGTAAAAGATTGTACAAATGACAAGCCTATTGGCATAGCTCTTTCTTAACTTGGACATAAACAAAACAAGTTAACACCTTTTTAGGAAAAGTTTAGAACCCTCATAAACCACAATGTAGCAAAGGTATGAGACTCAGAATATTTATTGGGCCACAGCAGTGTGGCAATTCTGTTTCTAAAAGTCTAAGTCTTTATAACAAAAAGTTTTTCGCAAAAGAGCTGGGGTGGATCGAGGGGCTGGTTTTTTGGGCACGTGCCCTCAACCTCCTGGAGGTGAAAGTTCCACTAGTGACAGGGGGGGGTGAAACACACCGATGGAGAACCCCAGTTCTTGTGGTACTCTTTCCAAACGTTAATTCTTTATCCGCTCCAGTTTTTGAGGTGGAACAGACATAGATAGGTCCTCCAAAAGACGTTCCCGGGGTTAATGTAGGATACATATCCGTTTCTAAAAATGTCATACTTCTATTTCTACTACTTTCCAAGATAAGGAAAATCCCCTCATCTGGAATTTTATCAATGCAGGTTTTTTGTATATTTTAATAAGAAGAATAATTAAGAATAGCATAGTACGAGATACCTTTCAAAATTAACACTTATACTTGAGAATCTAAAATTACAGACGGTAGATTTAACCGCGACATTTAATTAGAATCATCTCTTGTAATTGCTTAGAATAAAAAAAAACATAAGGTAAAACCATTGACGCATTTATTAATAACAGGGTGCTGACACCGTGTATTTTGGCAAGCCCCTTTCACTTTTTTTTCGATGCCACCTACAAATGTTTCACTAAAAACGTTAATTGTAGAGCGTCTTTTATTAATAATTATATTTTTCTTAAGTCCTGTTTCCAAGTTAACATTTGAGGCTTATCATTTTCTTCTCTTCTTTCTTCTACGCACTGATTTGATTCGAAATTATGATCTACTTTCCTGCCTAGTTTGTGATTTGGGGGATTTTGGAAGGTGAAAGATGGATTTATTTTTGTTGGTATAGATGGATAGATATATCAGTATATTTCAAAAGTCTAAGGGTCATACACAACAAAAAATTCTTACAAAATAAGCAGATCACTAACAATTACGTACATTTCTTTTATTTTTCTCCCCTGTTCCTTCCTGACCATGGAGCCGTGGGTTGGATTGAGGCTGTTTTTGTTGTAAATTTAATGTTAAATAAGCGAACTCTGAATTTCTAGAAGAAACTAAGAAGATCGACTTGAAAATCGCGAGTAAGAACAAAGCGATTGTGAAACAATAGTTGTTACCACAAAAGCGTGCCTTTCACTCAGACAAAATTTATGTTGCCTTGCAACCAACTCGGGCAAAACAGAATAAAATGCTATTGATGAAACGTCTCTGTTACTCAAATCAGTAAAGAAATTAGTCGGTGAGCAGGCAAGTACTTGCTCACTGGGAAGGCTGGTACTCGTCGGGGAGGGGGAGTTAAAGTCAAAAATATGCAAGAGACAGATGGAGTTTATATAAATATAAGAAGTAGTGGAGCAAAAAGACGATTTTCATTATTTTGTGTTGTTTTCTGTATGCCCTTGAAAAAATTATGTGCATTTATTTCCATTTCCTTCTCCATTTCTTCCTTTTTTCACAAATCCCTCCCCAGCCAGTCTGAATTTCGACGAGTTCCTTCTGCCTTACATTCACATCTTCCAGGATAAGGTGTCACTTCCAGGGTATAGGAGTGGATGGGATTGCAAAATATTCACCACTCCTTAGTAACTCCGAGAGATATGTCTATTTCACCAGAAAGGGTGAGAAGAATTCAAACATTTAGGTAGCAGGTGCGTAACACATAACTGGATTAGTTAGTACACTGGACTTGAAATCCTGAGAGCAGTGGGTTCGAGTCTTAGTGCCGCTGGTTATTTAGTTTGGAACGGGGGGGGGATGGTGTGACTCTGTAAGCTTAGTTAAAGTCGACCCATCTCTAGATGGATACACAGAAAAATTTAAGGGGGGACACGGAAAGCGTTGGATGATTTGCCCCCAACCACGCATTGTGCTCCCGGCTGAAGGAATGTAATCAGAAGATCAGTACATGCACAACGCAGACCATTGGTCAGCATGCGAAAAAGTTTTAAGAAGTTGGAGTTTGGGTAACAACATTAGGGAGAAAAGACTAACAACTGTATTGGGCGGAAAAAAGCTAGGCACAAGCAATTGGAAAGTAGTAACTTCTGTCTGAGATATTTTACCACCTTTACACAACAGACTGTATTATCTGTCTGTTTTTCCAAGTCATTTTCAAATTTCCTTGGTAGTTTCCGAATGACTCACGAGGCTACACTATGCAACTGGTAAAATTTTTGAGAAAGCCAAAGTTTAATTTTGCTCCTTGATGGTAATTTCCAAATGACTCACGAGGCTACACTTTGCAACTTTAAAAATTTCTGCGAAAGCCAAACTTTAATTTTCCTCCTTGAAGGTAATTTCCAAATGACTCATTAGGCTGCACTTTGCAACTCTTAAAATTCCTGCGAAAGCTAAACTTTAATTTTCTCCCTGATGGTAATTTCTAAATGTCTCGTGAGGCTGCACTTTGCAACTCTTAAAATTCCTGGAAAAGCCAAAATTTATATTTGCTCCTTGATGGTTATTTCCAAATGACTCATGAGGCTACACTTTGCAAGTCTTAAAATTCCTGAGAAAGCTAAGCTTCAGTTTTGCTCCTTGATGGTAATTTCCGAATAACTCATGATGCTACACTTTGCAACTTTAAAAATTTCTGCGAAAGCCAAACTTTAATTTTCCTCCTTGAAATAATTTCCAAATGACTCATTAGGCTGCACTTTGCAACCCTTAAAATTCCTGCGAAAGCTAAACTTTAATTTTCTCCCTGATGGTAATTTTGAAATGACTCGTGAGTCAGCGCTTTGCAACTCTTAAATTCCTGGGGAAGCTAAACTTTAATTTTCTCCCTGATGGTAATTTCTAAATGACTCGTGAGACTGCACTTTGCAACTCTTAAAATTCTGGGAAAGCCAAAATTTATATTTGCTCCTTGATGGTTATTTCCAAATGACTCATGATGCTACACTTCGCAACTCTTATTGCATTATAATAATATGGTGACTCTAATGACTCTTAACCTTTTTTTTTCTTTCTTTTATGGCGGTCGGTTCATTCCATTTTCCTATATTTTATCTGACTCCAGATTATCTAGATCTTTTTTCCCCAGAACGTGTTATATCCCTTTTTCCAACCTTAGAGATAGTTTTGAAATAAATACTTCGGTTTCACCGTTGCTTTTAAAATGTATTTCAATTTTTGTTTTATCATTTTGTTTCCAACTGTCGAAAAACCCCAATTTTTTTTTTTTTTTTTTTTTTTTTTTTTTTTTTTTTAGTTAATCCGCTCTCCCTTGAAATCTACATCTTGTAACGTAACGCTTTTTGTATTACTGCAGAAGAATATGGGCTGTGAAAAATGGTTGTTATTTGATATATAAGCTTAGGGAAGGCCCGATAAACGTGAACATACGAAAAGGCCGAAGGAAATTTTATCCTCTTAATTTTGTTCCTTCAATTTTGCCTTTAAATTTTTTCCTTATTTCGTTCAACTATCATTTTCCCTTTCCATTTTCCTAGAGAAAAGTTTAAGTTTCACGGCATTCACGTTGATGGTACTAAGGGTTCCCAGGATACGTATTGTTATGGAAACAGCTTTAGAAATGGAGTTGGAAAAAGTTTAATCTTATTAAATTGCATAGCGCAGGAACTTGTTTTAATTCTCTTCGAACTTGGATACTAGGTTTAATTTTGCAAAGCTCCTTGAAAAAAGGATTTTTTTTTGACAAAAATTTTGACAAAAAGGAAATTTTGACAAAGTGGCCAAGTCTTGGACACTTATTACTAACACTTTCTTTTTAACAAGGAAGGGAGGGGGGGTTGCCAGCCTCGTGTGAAAAAACCAGATTACAGGAAGTTTTCAACACCAAATACAAGTCTGTTTACTGTAAAATGTAATAAACAGATTGTTGAGACCCCCCCCCCCAAAAAAGCTGGCCTCAGGCGGCTTGGTGCTTTAGTGAGTTGTTCGTAGTAGAGTAAACAAAAACACTAAGGGAAATGACAAATAAGAGAGACAAGAAAACGACAAAAGCAAATAAACCAACGAAAGGACATGGACTGTTTTTAGATTATTGTTGGGGCGCAGATCAATCATACAGACTGAGAATCATAGCATGACTCATTTCAACAGAAAGTAAGGTGTTGATTTTAACGCCTCTTGAGGGTAAAGAGGTAAAATGTAAAAATAATATAAAATAAAAATGTAAATATAAATGAAAATATTAAATAGTATAAAAATAATAATATAAACTAAGGTAAAATATAAAATGAATCGACTGCAGAATATCCATGAATTAAGGAAAATTTTCCGATGTTTCGGGATGTTCCGCTTTTCGTGAGGCCTAAAGCCTAAAAAAGGGAAAGCTATTCCCAGCCCCTGTAGCATTTTCAATCAAGGTAGCCATTTGAAATATGCCCTTAAAGGTAAAAGTCAGAGAATAGCGGCTCTTCAGAAGACCTGCTACAACGAAAAGAGAGACACTTTTAGATGTTTGATTTTATGTTAATTTTTATGTTTAGTTCGTATTTTGACAATGCATCCCCCCCTCTTTCCTAATAGTCTCATTTAACCCTAGCACGTGTAAAAAAAAGATAATAATTCATAAAAACCGATAAAAATGGGGAAAAACAAGGAAATATGATTCATTGATGCTGTATATTGGAAGTAAGAACTCCATCATTTTTTTTTTTTTTTTTTTATTTAGTCTAGGGTTATATTATGCCATTATAGTGCGGATAAATTATAAAAATGAGAGCGCAAAATGAGAAAAATGAGAGCATGTATAAAAATTAACATAAAATTAGCAATCTAAAAATGCCCCTCTTTTTTGTACCGTGTCTCGTTCTTGAGAGCCATTATTCTAGATTTTTACCCCTTAAAATAGATATAATCATGAATAGCAAATTTTAAGATTTATTTTTTTTATGTCTTCTTCTTTGTTCGTGTAGAAAAAAGCCCTATGAAGTAAGTGTAGAAACAGTGTTTCCACTGTTCTAGATTTTTTCGGGGTTTATTTGAATTTCCGCGATGAAAAATTGGGTTCTCTCAATTCTCCCCGAAAATTAACGTGTAAGCGAAGAGAGACTTCGATGAATTCAATTTTCTTCCTGGGAGATTTGGAGATAGTGAAATCATTCAGCTGAAGTTTTCAGTGCTATATCAGATTGGCAACTAGCCCCCCTGTCAAGCCAACCATTTCCCCAAACAAATCCAATCCAATTTTTAAGATAGCCGGTTTTTTCAACGTATTTTAAATTTATGGAAATTAGTTTTTAGAGGATGACAACCGCGGGGTTATCAGAGGGGTTACTCTATCTCAGAAATCATGTAGACCAGGTTGCATATGCTAAGCGTGGTGCAACTGTCCCAAACGTTTGGGAATTGTGTCAATCGTGGTGGAACTGTAGGGCACATGTCGCGTTCTCAGATATACACCAGAGGGAAGTCAGAGCCCCCTTGGTTGTATATACTTTTTCACGACTTTGGTTTTCAATAGAAATGTCACATTAGAAATGTCACATTTTCAATAGAAATGTCACAGAAATGTCACGTCATTTTAAATATCACTACCACGTTGTTTACCGCCACGAATGATTTCTTTCAGTTATGTCAGTATTTCTGATTATTTTGTTTCCCATTTAATTCTATAATACAAGCTGTAGTAAACAAATGATGTTTGAAATGCTGAATTTAAACTGTTTGATTTGAAAAGTCTGTTTACTTTTCGAAGGCTAAATTGTTGAAGAAAATGCCGTAAGTTTGACAACTATGTCAAATAAAGGTTTGGCAACCGTTGGAACCTTTGATGGTTTCCCGAAATCGATATTTTCTATTGGCTTTTTAACCCCTTTTAAAACGTCAAAAAAGGTCTAATTGTTTATGATTAATTGCATTTCGGCAAAAGAAAAAAAAACCTAGCACGGAAAATTTTTTGGAATGCTCTAAGAACCTCCATTAGGTATCGTCTAAATGAGCCAAAAGGCAAATTTTGGTAATTCCAAAGACAGCATTTTACACTAGAAAAAGATTGGTTTTCCAGTTGTTATTAACGTGGTATAACGATTATCTTACGACGAAGATTTTGGCTTACATTCAAAATGAGCAAAATGATTTTTTTTTTCCAAATATAAAAAGCTCCAAATCTGAATTTCAAAAAAGAACTTAAAATATATTTTGGAAAAAATACAAGCCTCTAAGTCCTTGATTGGTAAATAAGATACAATTGATTGAGCGTAATGTGATTAATATAATTGACTGAGCGTAATATGAATAATGTAATAAAATATGAATATGAATATATAAACAGTGCAGGGTTTGGGAAACTACGGCTTTGGGCCATTTGCGGCATGCCGAGCCATATATGATTGGCCCGTAGATGATTGCCTGTTGGGCAGGCATGTGCGCATTGTTTTTTTTTTTTGGGGGGGGGTAGTTAAAAAAATTATCTAGAAAGTTGAATATGAAGTGCCAACAAGGAACATTTTAGGATATCGGTAAGGTGCCTGGAGGCCTCTCACTCTCCTCTACCTGTATACAATTTTAATGTTTTCATAATTCATATTCTGTGAATTAAAGGGGTTCCTTTGTCATCTTCAAAGCGTGTCTTTGGGCTTTTTATTAAAGGGGTATCCAGATTTGTATCCAGATTCTGGACGAACGAGTATTCAAGATACCTTTTAATTAAGACAATCGCAGTACAAAATATTAACTGCCTTGTTTTTTTTTTTACCTTTTTACCTAAAGTCCTACCTGTATATTCAATATTTTATTAAAGGTATAATCGTGTGCTTTCAATCACACATCCCCTCTGAAAGCTTGATTGCTGTTCTTGCTTTTTCATGGGTTATACTAGTGGAGTTTTTTTTTTAGTACCAAGGTCATTAAAAACAGTTTTTGCCCCTGGCGCCATCTTCGGTCCATTCATACCTGAAAACGGGATTGTCTACGATTTTCCTTTGGGTGTTATAGAATTATCAAGAATTTTACATTGCATACATTCTCTCATTTGCTGAACCATGAACGAGTAACGTTTCTTGTTTATAAACAAGCCCAACCAAACGGTTGTAACACCCAACTTATCTGCATATAATCGTCGACTAATGCAACAATCAACGGGGGGGGGATGCAACCGTTATATTCAATAAGGCTACTGAACAAATATAGGTTATTGGAAATATGTAAAAATTAACTAATAAAAGCGATATTGTTGGAATCGGAAGAAAATAAGAAATCTATTGATGCGTCCGTAGTCTACTAAAGGGATTAATCTAACAGAAAATGATAGCCTAGTTGGTATTGCTAAAAAGTTGTTTCCGTAGGTAAGTCAAATAACTAATAATCAATTAACTAATTAACGAATAATATATATATATATATATATATATATATATATATATATATATATATATATATATATATATATATATATATATATATATATATATATATATATATATATATATATATATATATATATATATATATATATATATATATATATATATATATATATGTCGCTCAGATACTTAGTTTTGGCTCCTGTTCCTAAATTAATTCAATTTGAAGTAAAAATTGACAATGCATTGACGGAGAAAACACCGCTTTTTGAAAAAAAAGCACCGCTGTCTCATTATTTTCGAAGAGCTTTTAACTTTGAAGTATTGAGATTCAAATCTCTGTGCTTAATGCGTGCTCCATTCCTTTTACTTCATGATAACTTTGGATTTTAATTGTGAGTGTTGTTGGTAAGCTTTCAAGTCTGTTTGATTTATTCCTTTGACTCTTGTTAACGCAGCTTGGCAAACTTTTAATTGAAGGTGTTGTTATTCTCCCATGCCAAAGTATCAACCCACGGTAATAATAATTTATCGCACCCTTTCGGAAAAGTATACTGTAGGCTAAAGACCCTGTCGGACGACACTTTTGTAATAGCCAAAGAAAACATATTTTGCCCGCTTTCGCAAACACAAAATTCTAGGTCTCCTGACCCTGCCCGTCGCCTTCCCCATCATTATAATAATAGCTGTTTTTAAAAGTTAAAACACGAACAAATAAACGTTCAAATGGGGATAAGTCCATTTATTAGACTTTGAAAACAGACACAAATTTCTGGATATTTCGACCACATATACAGTGATCGTCACCAGCGGATATGCTAAAGCATTAAAATTAAAACTAACGTATTTATACATAACAAAATAATCACTTTCAGTACATTCACTAGATTTGTCTGAGAGAGTTAAATAACTGGGTTCATCTAGAGTCTTGAGTTGTAGATTTTCGTCTTTAATTTTGCCTAAATGTAAATTGAATTTCTAATGAAGGTGGTAAAATCTTCTTCGTCTTGTATTTACATAAGAAATATTGTTGAATTTATAGTTACATACTTGATTGGTATATACGACGTATTTTCGACGTAATAACTTAAATTAGGTATTTTTTCCTAGACCACAATACCTTTCGATGACGATCACTGTATATGTGGTTGAAATATCCAAACTTTTGTATCTGTTTTTACTGTCTAATAAATGGACTCATCCCTATTTGAACTTTTATTCGTTTCTCATAGAAAGGCAGAGTGGTCTCTTCAGGTAACAGTTGTATAACATCACGTGATTATTTTATGAACTGAATATTAGAGATTTACTTGGAGTTAAAGACACAAAAAAAGGTAATGACCCTGAAGAGCCATCGATGGCACATAGAGCATTGGCAATTGCCGATGGTTCAGTTGTTCGATCTTTTTACAGGGAAAGGTTGTCAGTCTTGTATCCAATCTGGTCGGATCCAGTATTGCCAAGCTGAGATCAATCCACTGTGCTAAACTAGATAAAAATTATAATTTGTCCAGCAAGGCCGTATCCAGGGGGGGGGGGGTTACCCGGTTTGAACCCCCCCCCCCCGAAATTTTTGACCGAGTCGAAAATTAGTAAAACCTAGGTAAAAATCAGTAAAATTTGTCGAAAACTGAGTCAAAAATTAGTACCCCCCCCTGAAAAATTCCAAAATTAGTACCCCCCCCCCCCGGAAAAAAATCCTGGATCCGCCCTTATCGTCCAGTGTTCGAATCCTTGTCCTTTGGATTCAGGGCCGTATCCAGGATTTTTCTTCGGGTAGTGTTTTACACAAGGATTTTTTTTGAGGGGGGTGGGTACGCAAAAATCATCAAAAACGCCAAAAAATTGTTTATATCCATTTTTGGTACGTTTATACGAGTCAGACGAACATTTCAGGGGGGGGGGGGTTCAAACCCCCTAACCTCTCTCTGGATACAGCCTTGTTTGTATTATTGGAACGTTGCTATAACCAACTGAGGTAATAAGGCTTGATGCGGACACTTAACGATTAAAAACATAAAAAAAATAAGCTAATTAGTTATAGCGATGCAGCTTTAAATTAGACTCTGAATGGAGTCAAATTTCACCTCGCCTGCCAATGTTCTGTTTCGCCTGCCAAGATCGATAAAAAACGTTTTTATGTGGGTGAAAATTTGGATTGTCCCTTTTAAGGATCAGTATCTTAAGATTATATGGTCAACAGTTTTATAAAAAAAAATAAAAACTCGTTATTTATGCAATAGTTAAAACGTTAGTTTTAAATTCTCTTTAAGACAAAAATCCAAGGATTTTTTTTCAGGGAATTTTGTAGAAAGATATCAGAGAATTTCTTTTTCAACTAAAAATCCTTGCTTGAATTCACAGGCTTACACAGGGTAATCATTTTGGCATTGCAGAATTTACCGTCTTCTGCCAGATTTTTAGCTTTATGCTAAACATGATGTTGTAGAAACAACCAGAAACACCAGAGGTGTTTCTGGTGCTAAAGTGTCTTAACTTACAAAACCATATATATATGTAACCATATAAACCATTCACCGTATGGTTTGCACCGTACGTAATAAAGTACCAATGACAGAGAAAATGAAATCAGACTGTTTGAATTTGTTAAGGGGGAACTTACAAAACCATATATATCTGTAAGCATATAAACCATAAACCGTACGGTGTGCACCGTACATAATAAAGTACCAAGGACAGAAATTGAAATATGACAGTTCGAATTGGTTAAATAGAAACTTACACAACCATATATATCTGTAACCATATAAACCATTAACCATATGGTTTGCACCGTACATCATAAAGTACCAAGGCCAGAGGAAATGAAATCTGACAGTTTGAATTGGTTAAATGGAATCTTAAACAACCATATATATATATATATATATATATATATATATATATATATATATATATATATATATATATATATATATATATATATATATATATATATATATATATATATATATATATATATATATATATATATATATATATATATATATATATATATATATATATATATATATATATATATATATATATATATATATATATGTAACCATATAAACTATACACCATATGGCTTGCACCGTACATCAGAAAGTACTAAGGACAGAGAAAATGAAATCAGACTGTTTGAATATGTTAAGTGGGAACTTACAAAACCATATGTATCTATAACCATATAAACCATAAACCGTATGGTCTGCACCATACAGGATAAATTGCCAAGGATAGAGAAAATGAAATCCCACTGTTTGAATTGGTTAAGTGGGAACTTACAAAACCATATATATATCTGTAACCATATAAACCATAATCCGTATGGTTTGTACCGTACATAATAAAGTACCAAGGACAGAAAAAATTATATCCGATTGTTTAAATTTATTAAGAGGAAGCTTACGCTGAGGGAGCCCCATATGCAGTTATGCAGTTGCTTCTGCAATTAATCAGCCAGTATGAAGTAAAACATATTGCACCAAACAAAGACGTTCCTAGGGGGGGGGGGGTAACTGATTCAGCTGCCCCGGGAGCCGTAGTGGGGCGGTGGCTGAGGGATTGGTCAAATTTGTCACTTTGATTTGTTTTTTTTCTTATATTTGAATCGTAAGGAGGTCGCCATTATTAAATTTTTCCCAGGACACCACCAACCCTAGAAACGGCTCTGGCACCAAACACTTTAAGAAGATGTAACTTTCCTCGGAAGGTGAAGTTGTCATTGGAAATCAACAGACTGTTAATGTTTGAATTTTTATTGACAAAAAGCGTTGTCAAATTCACTGCTTAGTTTTACTAGTTTGTTTTTACGGTTCATAGTGGTAACACAGTGGTAACACAGTAACATAGTGGTAACACAGACGAAAGTGGGGCACATCTCTTCATAATTCATTAAACTTTCATGATTTTGAAAAAAAAAAATCTTAGAGAAAAAATGGTTTTCAGGTATAAATAGGCCTAAGGTCGGTCCAGGGGACGAACAGTTTTTTTTTCCATTTTAATGTCCTTGGTACTTCAGAGATACTTTCTGGGCTTGCTTCATCTTAAATCTGTTTCATTTTCGTCATAATAGGTGAACTCCTGGATGTTAGATGGATTCCTAAAATTATGAAAAATCATTAACTAAAAATAACAAACCAATTTTATTTTATGGAATTCTAAGCAATGTTTTTGCCAATTCAACTAACTCCATTCTAAAAAAACATTTGTGAATATTCTTCATGCTCAACACACGTAAAGACACCAAAGTATGATTTTTTCTATCAGACTAATGTTGAAATTAATATAGAAACTAGAGATTTTTTTTCTGCTTTTTTTAAGGGCCCAGTCAAAGTTGCCTCTATTCTGCTCAGATATTCATGTCGACTAGTTTTTTTTTAGTTAAATTGTCGATGTGAACATGACTATTGTGAGTAATTCAATTAGATTCATTTCAATCAGGTGGGCCAATCAATTGTGCTTTAATGGAGTACGTGGTTGTAAAATATTACATTATGTAAGACTTAATAAGGGAAGAACATTAAGGTTTGAATATCCACAGGGGGGGGGGGGGGTTGAGCCCTATCTTTAGATTTTTACGATATCCCCCATAGTTTCCTATATTTTTCATATAATTGAACTACCCTGGGTTTAAAACTACATTTTTGAAATTGTGGTTTCCCCCGGAAAACTGACCCCCTACCTCTTTATGAAAACAATTACCTGTGTACATACCTGCATTCTACCTAAATCCCTACATAAACATGAATATTTGTTTGAAAGAAGCGATTTTTATCTTTTTTTTTTTTTAATTTCGAGTCAGGAGGAAAAGGAAACAATGAAAACATCGCTTATGTTTATGAAAACAATTACCTGTGTACATACCTGCATTCTACCTAAATCCCTACATAAACATGAATATTTGTTTGAAAGAAGCGATTTTTATCTTTTTTATTGACTTTCTAATTTCAAGCTCAGGATGGAAAAGGAAACAATGAAAACGATCGCCTATGTTTATGAAAACAATTACCTGTGTACATACCTGCATTCTACCTAAATCCCTACATAAACATGAATATTTGTTTGAAAGAAGCGATTTTTATCTTTTTTTTTTTTTAATTTCGAGTCAGGAGGAAAAGGTAGAAATCGGGGATGAATTAAAGTAATTGCATTAATATTATTGTAATTGCAAATAGAAAATATTGCAACATGTTAAAAAATTTTTAATTAATTAATATTTTAATCAGTTATTAATTTATTAATGTAAAATTATTGTATTATGTAAAAACTAATGTAATTGTGAAATTGCGAATATTTGTACAGTTGTGAAATAATAAAATAGCATAGGTTATTAAAAGATCGAAAGCCTAACTGGCCTAGCATGAAGTGACAAAAGAGAAAAATCTGAAGATCAACGGGTCTATGAGCGGTAAAAAGAAAAGCAAAGAAAACAATCACGACGGATATTTCGCCGATAAAACTAGCCTTTTTCAGCGTTAAAACAGAATTAATCTCTTACTTCTCGATTTAGAAAAAGAAAGGGATAAAATCTAAAAAAAAGGGTAAAATGGTAAAATGGTAAAAGGGTAAAAGGTATAAACATATATACATTTGCTACTTCATGACAAACACAGCAGTAGGAAATGCACAAACCCATGATTGTGTTAATTAATAAGACATTCATGGTAGGACCACTGTTTCGTATGCTTTTTTTTAAACTTTTGTTCTATATACAAAATATACCGATATAAAAATATACGAAAAGGAATAATTTACTAGAACATAAAGAGCAAACATACACAAAGTTACGATACGGTCATGATAGGACCCATTGATTTTTTTTTAAATTATTCTCTTTCTCTTAGCATATGAAATATTTTTGTTTTGCTTTACTTTATAATAAAGCAATATTTATTTTTATTTTATTTTTTAGTATTATTTATTTTTTAATATTTTTTTTGCTTTCCGCAAAATATTTTTTTGCTGCTTCATTATTATTTCTGATTGAATTCTGATTTGTTTCTGATTGATTCTGATTTGATTATTTCTGATTCTGATTTGCGTAATGCTGTGATTGAGAAAATATATATAGCCAATGTTATTAGTTACTTCACAGAGAAACAGGAAGATGTAATTATTAAAAGCCTTCTGACAAAATAATTTTGTTCCTTTATGGGCTTAAATTTTAACTCAGAAGAACCAATCAAGTTGATTGTTATTTTTTTGTTTACATTTTGCCGGCTGGATATCAAATTGACGAATCTCCATAATTGTTAATTTTCAGAGGAGCACAAAAAAAACATCACAAATTATTTATTTTCCGTGCGATAACCGTAAAACAATAACGGATTGATTATATATATATATATATATATATATATATATATATATATATATATATATATATATATATATATATATATATATATATATATATATATATATATATATTGATCTTACATATCGATCCGTTTTTGTTTTACGGTTATTGGAGAGGAAATAAAACAAATTATGAGGTTTTTTTGTTCTCCTGGAAATTTACAATTATGGAAATACGTCAATTTGATATCCGACCGACGATTTACAGTAAAAAAAAAAAAATCAGGTTTCAAAAACTTGGGAGTATTTTTCTCTCCATAAATTTGGTATAAAGTGATTGGGTTAAAAAATATTCACTGATATAAGCCAATTAAAGTATTGGTTTTACCTTTAAACTGTAGGAATATAATACTCCTTAACTTTTTAAAGTCCGTATAATAATAGATTACTACCTTGTTATAAGACCTTGTATATTTTAATAATAAAAATACCTGAGAAAAGAACGACCAACATTTGATATAGATTTTGACCAACCTGTGATTTAGCAACTAATCTCATGGACATACTAGAGATATTATAATGGGAGGAATGCTTTGTATAATGTGCGACGGATGCTTAACAGGTAACTTTCAAAATTTCGTTCTTTCCTTTTTTTTGGCTACTTTCCTTTTTTTTACCATTTTGTACAGTGGGTGAAAGAAATCGTTATTTCTTATTTCATTAATTGTTTGTATCATTTCTCTCCGCACTGTTCTCCGCTTTGGATTCATCCTCCCCATCCCCCATCAAATGCGGCAAGTCATGCAGAGATATTTTCGTTTATTTTCTTTTTGGCATGCTGACCAGTGGTCTGCGTTGCGCATCTCCTGATTCTCTGCATTTGGCCGGGAGTGTAATGCGTTGTTGGGGGTACAGCATCTGACGCTTCCCAAGTTTTTCTCCAGGTTACTGCAGGTACCCATTTGGAGCTTGGTAGAATCTGCCTGAGCTTAAAGAGTCACACTGTTGACCCCCCGTCACAAACCCAATAATCAGCGACACGAGGACTCAAACCCCTGCCCTTACGGACACAGAATTTCAAGTATACCGTTCGGCTAAAACTGCTGATACAAAAGTACGTAGTTTGATATAAGCTGGGAGCAACATTGAACTCTCTTTTATCCCAGAGCTAAATTATATGATTTTCAATATAAATTCTATGTTGAAAAATGCAATCAAATTTTTTAGTATTCACAGTGACATTTTTTACAGTTTATGTTTTGCAGTATTTTCTATTTCCACTTTGAATCCTGATTTTGCCACCGAAAACGCTGGTTCAATGAAACTGACTAAGAACTGTCTTTTTGTTGGGAGTAAATCTAAATTTTGGATGGACAATATATACGTATGTCGCCACCTCTAGGCATACTTATACATAAGTTGCCTTGGGGGATTTGAGATTTTTCTTGGAAGAGCGGGATCAAAATGGGAAAAATTAAGCTTTTTTACCAAAAAATTCAGATTCTTCTAGGTGGGCTTTTCGGACAATAATTAGGTAGGAGAGTCTTCTGTCCTCCCTCCTGTATGTTGGTATGCATTGTAAGCTACAAGAGGACTGATAGAGACGCAGATATTTTCAAAAAATGTACATTTTCAGAAATAGTTATTTTTTTGTCGATGATAGTTTAATTTTAGAGGTTCATTGAAGACATTCTTAGTCTTGTCGCAGTAAGAGGCCATTTGATACTGCATATATGTAAATATCTCTTAAACTCAGCTATACCAGCACCCATAGCATAGCGTACATAATATACATACATATAAGGGCATAGAACACTATTTCATAGTGCAAGTTATTGAACCACGAATGGCCCCAGAGGAATCTCAAAAAAAATTTTGACCATCCAACTGTGTTAGAAAACCGACTTTTGGTTAATGCAGTTTTCCATAATTTAGCCTATAGACCCAAATATTTTCAGCGAGCGTTTAATGTCCTCGTCCTATTTTATGCAATAAGAGTAATAAGGATTCTACATGTTAGAACACTTATCCACAAAATAGAGTTTATTTCGCCTTGTCATAATTCATGCTTAAGACGATTAGGGGAGACTCCACCTCTTTTTTTTTATTATTCTTCTAATTAGTATACGACAATTAGTTGGGACCACACCTTCTTCTCCTTCTGAACTAAGTAGCTGCTCCAAACGTATTTAGGAACTTCTTGAATACTAAGATGATTTAGAAAAATAGGATGTTGCTCTAATTTTGCCTTATAAGTGTTATTCGCGATAGTCAGGCTCAGGGGCTGATTTAGAGCAAAATTTTTGGGGAGGCTCAATGTGACTAGGGCACCAATAATTGACCAAATTGACATATTTATTTTAAAAAGAGTGAAAAACAGGAAAAAACAAGGAATGAGGGTGCCAGAAAATGTCTTGGGGCCGGGGTTCCCCCCGCCCTGACCCCCTGGATCCGCAAAGTGTTCACGCTACGGCTCAAAACTGAAGGATGGGTATTAACCGTTCTTTACCAACAAAGACAAACCGCTGCATCGGTGCAATAGTTTTATGACTGCTACTTCTATTATTAAATAAGCGGATTAGGGGCACGCCTTTATTTCAGTATAAATCAAAATTGAATTAAAATGTTTCAAAGAAGCCCAATAAGATTTATAAATAAATAAAACAGTCTTTGCTCCAAAGTGGAAGGGAAACAATGGGAAATTCCTTAGTGACCGTCGAGTCAATAAATGAACTCAAAGGTTTTTTAACAAAAGGACTTAGCAATGTTATGGATGCTGTGAAAGAGCGCCCTGGTATGCCGTTCGTCTCTTTATTTACTGCGACAAAACAGTTTTACCAGATGCCTCGTGTGAGGTAGTCAGGGTTGCCACCCTTAGTGATTTATCACTATTTCTAGTGACTTCTTGTGTTGTCGAAACAAAACAAAAATCAATGAATTATCACATAAATCACTAGACTATTGAAGAAAATCACTAAAATATATTGTGTTGCTTCCTTCCTGGCTACTCAATAAAACAGTTCTATAGATTAAAACTTTATCTATGCCAAGTCCATGTTGCTGCGGTTTTTCAGAAGAGATTACCATACTCCACATTTTTCGGGAAACGGAGATATAAATACCAGTGTAGGCAAACAGTAAAACACAAAAGCTACAGTGAATTTTCTTTCAGCAAATTCAAGACACATATAATGTCTGATCCAAAAACAAGCTGGGTGATACTAGGGAATGGTAGAAAACTGGTATAGCAACGTTATTTTGTATGTTTTTAAGAAGAAAAAAAACACCTCTTCTCCCCTGCAGAAATAGTTAAATTTTGGATCTGTTGATGTAATACTTGGTCTCGTTGTATCATGGAGCAAACATGTCGTATCACCTTTCTTTTACCAAAAAGGTGTTTAATAACTTTTGGAAAACCAATAATCGTATATCTGTTTTTGCTGTCCTGTAAGGTTCAAAGTTCTTGCGACTAAAATGTGTGGTTTACAGTTGGGCGGGGGCAGGGAATGGTATTTGTCATTTTCAAAAAATACCTTATCTTAGTATTTTCATTGAAAAACGCCTTATTTGGGGTTATTTTCTTGGAAAAAATCGAAAAACTGCAAAATTGCTTGCTTAGAGTTTAAAAAATACGTCCCTCCACATTTTCTTGAATTAATGCTAGTGGCGGTTAAGATATAAACTAGAAAGCATTATGTAATTTCTACGTTTGTTTTTATCCAGTAAGGGTTCAGTCATACTGTGGGGTGTTCAGCAGAGGAGAGGGGTGAAGGAGTTGCGTTCTGCTCTCGTAGACGTAACTTTTAGAATGTAACTTTTAGTTGTTAGAATGTTTCTCGTACAGTCCTGTGCATATGGAGTTTATGCTGTGAAATTATGATTTATTAAATATTTAGAATATATAATAGTCACTATATGAATAAAGCATATGGGTTTACAGTGTCGTTGGTGTCATAATGACAGTGTAATTAGATGGATGGTTTTTACAGCATGAGTGATTACGACAGAATTTTTTCATTGGTAAAACTCGAGATTGGGTGGGGTGTAATGTGAAGAAATAAAGAATACGCTGTTCTTAAAAAGACATTGAGGGTAAGGGAAGGAAATAGGTGGGATGATTTAAAATGATAGGGGCTGTGTAGAGATTTGCATATACGTTATTTTGGGTATGGGAGCAAATCCGAAAATTAAAAGTTTGGGATTTCATAAAACATTAAACGTTGTAAGAAAAATGGTACAAATATTGATGTTTTTGGGGAGGACACTGGCTCGAAGCCCCCCATAACTTGTGGAAGTGCTTGTTTTTAGGTACTTATGGGTGATGAAAGTCAGACCCCCACTTGTCTGGCTTTATTACACCAGTAAAACGGATGTCTCTAATTTCTTGTACTGGCTTGATTTAAGGTTCTTTCTAATTAAAAAAAAAGAGAAATCAAACGAATTTTCATCGCAGGTTTAAAGATAGAACATGTCCGTGATTGTAAACAGTACAATACATCGAAGAATCGCCATATTGCTGAACACTGGTATACCCGAGAAAAACCCACTCACCTGGGGTTAAACACCCAGATGAAAGGGGATTCTAATTTATAAATGATTAGGGGGAGATTTATTTTTCAAAGTTTAAGTCGGGTAATTTTGTTTTTGCCTTTTCTTTCAAAGAAAACACCAAACAAAAAGGCATTTTTCAGTGAAAATATCCAAAAAAGCTATTTTTCAAAATATAGGGGGAGGGGAGGAAAAAAATTAGCGTCTGAATGTCTCCCCCCCCCACACACACACACAAAAGATATCCTTGCCAGATGAGCATGATCCCTGGTTAAAGTAGATGTAACGGCTGTAATGTAGGCAATATCAGGATTATATTAATATATTGTTGTATTTGTTACACTACTACTGTTCTTCTTTTCCAACAAGTCAAACGCAAGACAAACACAACTCGGGAGCCATCTGTAGTCATCTGGAGCCATCTGTTCATTTGTAGAGGTTGACATACATGTGTTTTTTATTATTATTGGTGTTATGGGTGAAGTCACAAAACTGATTTAAAGCTTGGGGCACAGAGGCCCATTGCCTCTGAACCCAAATAGCTGAAGGTCTATTGGTGCCCTCTTGGGCGTGTCAATTTGAGGTATGCCCTGCCTGTCTTTTTTTCGCCTTTGTGGAAGAACCGTCTTTGTTAGAGCCAAGGTGTCCACCGTCGGTTTCACCCTATCCTGAGAACCCTACCCGCCAGCTTCAGACCAAATTGGGCAGATATAACTTGAGGGAGAAGGTAGGTGCAAGCCATCAGGGGCAAGTGACACTTGAATCCTCAGAACCGGTACTAACAGGAAAATTTCTTTCTCCCACCTTTAATTGCTCCTCAAGAGATAATTTCTTGCTCCACGACCAGCGCTTCAGATCTCCTGAGGGATTGACCCCACGTGCATGACTTGGCAAGCCATTACTGACCTCAATCCATCTAATCTCGGGAGTGTATTCCGTAACGTGCTAAAACACTAGCCAGGACGGTTAGTAGGTGGGCATTTAGGCCATATATGGGGGGGGGGGTGTTACCGGGTTTTATCCCCCATGATATTTTCTTCCGACTCATAAAAAAACAACAAAAATGGATATAAAATTTTTGCTCCGTTTTGTAATTTTTTTTGTATCCTTCCCTGAAAAATAACCCCCCTCCCCCGTACAAAAATTCCTTATGCACGCTTTTTGGATGTTGAATAAAATAAGCAGTAGTTGACCATCATCTAATTGTGGCTACTTCTCTCGGGGTTCCCATGGGAAGGTTGTCGTCACGACCCCCACTTGTGTCTGCTGATCATTGGCTAGAGTCATCTACAATTCCGTAAGAAGAAAATTAATAATCAGTTAGTGGCCAGAAAGGACAATTATTGTTTTATCACTTAGTTGTTGTTGAAAGGACCAATAATAATGTCATTCACAACTTCTTAGTCGTTTTTTTTTTCTAATTTGTAATTTATTTATAACAGAAACCGAGCAGAAGAGTCTTTCGTTGTATTTTTTTTTGTCTTTTAACCTGCTGGCAACCATGTTATCTATTTCCTTACAATCCTGAGGTAAACATATTTTGATAGCTAGTCAGCTACAAATTCCACTTGATAATGACGAACAACCAGTTAGTGTCGATGGGGGGATATACAATTCTTTATTTGTTATTAGTATCCTAATCCATGTCTTTATATACCAATAAACCCAATATATGTACCCCTGTTCAAAGAGTTAATAAAACAACTTTTTTTTTTTTATCTTTCGCTTTCATAGCGACACTGTTGTATATTGCTTGTTTTCTTCTAGAGGCTGATAGACTTTCATCTCATAGTTACCAACAACCTAGTCAACAACGGTTTGTTCAAGAGGAATATAAACAACCAATTAATGGTTATGGGGCATACAATAATTACTATGGATATCCACCACATACTGTGCAGCCAGTGATAAGTAATGGCTATAAAGAAATGTCGAACCATCAAGAAGAATTTGACAGACGAAGCAAATCTTACGAAGTTCGAAGTCAACCTGTGGGAGTATCTTCTCAGTCACCTAAATATCTTAAACCGGTAAGTAGGAAACCTATTCATCTGGGTCTTAATCTCAGAGCTGATTACCTTTGTTTTAGCTCTTCTTACAAATAACAGTTGAAATGGTGATAAATCCTTTTATTAGACAGTAAAAAACAGTGATAAAAATTCTGGATATTTCGATCACATACACACCGAACGTTTATCTACTGATGAATGTCACTGTGTATGTGATCGAAATATCCAGAACTTTTATCATCAAATGACACAATTCAAGAGACACAATAAAAAAAAAAAAAACTAAATCAAAAACGCAATGTACATCCAGGTTGTCAGAAGTGGCGTATCGGGAATATCCCAGGAACGGCTAAGGGGATTATATTGAAACTTTCATGGCATATTGAGGGGGATATTGAATTAAATCAAAAGACACCATTTGCATCCAGATTGTCAAAAGGGAGTATGTGCAATGCCTCAGAAACAGCTAAAGGTGTTTGGCTGAAACTTTGAGGGAATGTTGAGCGGGATGCTCAACTATGTCAAAAGACGCTACATGATGGCACACGTCTGTTTAACGAAAAAAATTTAAAACATACCTTCTTATGCTGTTGTAAGCTTGAAATTGAACCCTAAGCTTTTGCCAAATAAAAAAAATGGGTAAAAAATTAACAAAAATAAGCTATAAACAACCTTAGAAGGTGCAGCTGTATTTGGGAAATAACAGCCTGTTAATATTTGAATTATAAGGATGAAAATCGCTGTCAAGATTAACTGGTTATTTCCCCTTATTTATATTCAGGATTTAAAGTGAAAACTCTAACTAATAGGTGGTAGGGCGTTCCCCTATCCCCACTTGGGGACATGCTCAGGGATCTGGGGGAGGCCCCTACTGAGCAGTGGTACTGTCCTAAAAACTTTATAGTTTTAAATAATCAAAAAAAAAAATTTTTTTGAAAATTCTGAGATTTCAGGTATCCGCGTCCTTATCCGCGTTATCCGCGAAGATTTTGATCCTTGTACTATAGAGCTTTTTTCAAGATAGGAGGCTCTAAACTTCATGGTTGAGGTCTTATAGATCATAAGAAAATCATTTAGCTATCTTAGAATTTTCCCTGGCATTTTAACCATCGTTTAATTACGTACAAAAAATGCAGTTTTTCGATAAAAAATGTATCTTACTTTAATTTATATTTGACTCTTAAAAAGGAAACTCTTAATTTTGAATCGAATGAGCCTCCTTCTAATTCTCTACGACAAATCGTTTTGTACAAAGTGGCCGGAAAAAAGAAAAGAAATAAATACATGGCAGCCTAAACGGTGCCCTTTTGACAGGGGTTGGTTTAAAGTTTGTTAAATCCTTGAAAAATAATTATGTTTAGTCATCTTTTATTCGTTTTGTTCTCCATTGGGATCTGGTCGAAACCTAGGTGTTTGAACAAATGCCTGGTTTCATCATATTACTGTGATATTTATATTATAAGAAACGTTTCCGAATATTGTTGCAAGGGAGACTAAATCTCTTCTTATTTTTTCCTTCTAAGAAGTATTGGATTACACCATTAAAAGGACTGGAAGGTTCCCCTACTGATTTCTCAATAAAAGCGAGAATTAGCAAGATATCAATAGATGAAAAACAGCTGGTTAGTTCATCAGGATATGCGAAATCCAAAGTTGTAACCTTGTTTTAAGTAAAAAAAAAAGAAAAGAAAAAAGAGCTGCCACGAACAGGCACATAAGCAAAACTGTTTTGGGGAGGGGCATATATTAGATACCCAAAGTAGGAAAATTAGACGGAATCACGTGGAACACTGCTGCCTGATTAAAGGGTGATTTGGCTTCAATATATGATTAAATAAAAAAAAGCAAGTTTTTTTAACTGAAAGTAAGGAACGACGTTAAAACTTAAAACAAACAGAAATTATTCCATATATGAAAGGGGCTGTCCCCTCCTCAACGCCTCGCTCTTTACGCTAAGTTTTTCATTGTTTAAAAAAAGAGTTGTGAGAAAGTCAAACTTTAGCGTAAAGAGCGAGGCGTTGAGGAGGGGACAGCCCCTTTCATATATGGAATAATTTCTGTTCGTTTTAAGTTTTAACGTCGTTCCTTACTTTCAGTTAAAAAAGACTTGTTTTTTTTTTATTTAATTTTTGAACGTTTTTGAATTAATGCAGGTTTTGATTTTGGCTCACCGTACATGAATAATTAAAACAAAATTTGAATATTAATTTTATTTTTATTTGGTTAAATAGCTTTCTCAAAACATGTTCAATTTTATTTACGAACGTTTTTGTTAGTAATAAATATACGTAACTTACGTAACGAACTTCTATATTCATACGTATATTAGAGGGTTCGCCCCCTATTCAATACCTTGCTCTTTAAGCTAAAGTTCGAATTTTGTTCCAATTCTTTAAAAATGACCCCTTAATCACAAATGCCGTTAATTAGAATAAATAGCTCTTATGAAAGTACTAAAAAATCTTTGGCTTAAAGAGCGTGGTATTGACTAGGTGTTGAACCTAAACATATACGTAATGTTTTCTGTCGTTTTAAGTTTTGATGTTGCTCCTTACTTTCAGTTGAAAAATTTGTTTTTTTTTATAAATATAATTTCTGATCTTTTTTTGAACAATGCTGGGAAATCCGGCGCCCCCTTCATAGCAATGTCCCTTCCCCCATGAAAAATTCCTTCATGGAAAGATCCTCCCACATAACAACCGACCCACGCCCCCACCCCCACTACCAGAAAAAATACCGCCTGAAAACGTCTGTATACTTCCCAATAACCAATACTATATGTAAAAAGTGGGTAAAGTTCATAACTTTCAGCCATCCCCCCGGGGACTTTGGGGGATTAAGTCATCCTAAAAGACAAAGTTATTATATTTTCGACCATGAACAAAATGGTTATCTCAAAATTTTTATTGGGTGACTTTGGGAAAAATGAGCGTGGGAGGGAGCCTAGTTGCCCTCCATTTTTTTGGTCACTTAAAAAGGGAACTAGAACTTTTAATTTGCGTTCCAATGAGCCCTTCCACGATATTCTAGGACCACTGGGTCGATACAATCACCCCTGAAAAAAACAAAAAAAAAACACGCTTCCGTGATCTTTCTTCTGGCAAAAAATTCAAGATTCCACATTTTTGTAGATAGGAGCTTAAAACTTCTGCAGTAGGGTTTTCTGATTCGCTGAATATGATGGTGTGATTTTCATTAAGGTTAAATAACTTTTAGGGGGTCTTTCCCCCTTTTTTTGAAAACCAGCCAAATTTTCTCAGGTGCTTAACTTTTGATGGGTAGGACTAAACTTGATGAAACTTATATATTTGAAATCAGCATTAAAATCTGATTCTTTTGATGTATCTATTGGTATTAAAATTCTGTTTTCTAGAGTTTCGGTTACCATTGAGCCGCGTCGCTCCTTGCTTACAGTTGGTTACCACGAACTATTTGATTTATTTGTTTCTTTCGCAAAGACCACTTCGTGTGGAAGGAGAAATCCTAGAAAATTTTGAGGGGGCTCAGTCGATTGTAAATTGTAAGTTTTAGCACCCATTTAAGAGTTGAAAGTGGTTTGAGGGAAAAGAGCCCCACTTCAACGCCCTTTTGGCTAGGAGGATGCTGAACGAAATCAAAAGACGTTGTGTATCCAGATTATCAAAAGAGCAATATCTTAGAAATGACTAAGGGTATGACATTGAAACTTTCAGGGAATTTTGTTGAGGATGTTGAACTAAATCAGCAGACAACTTATGCAACAAGCTGTCAAAAGGGCATATCTACATATATCAGGAATGACTAAGTGTATTAAGTTAAAACTTCCAAGGCATGCTGGACTCAGGGCCGTATAAAGAGTGATTGAGGTGATCGAACCCAACCGGAGCCCGTATTTGAAAGGGCCCCCGGTACCATCAAAATATTTTTTTTTAAATTTTAAAGCAAATTATTTTTGACGAAGAGGGATAAATTATGAATTATTCAAATAATTAAAAATATACTTATTTTAAGTTTGTACTGCTGAATGAGATTTATTAATGTGTTTATTGCTATTTAATATATACTTTATGATAGAGAAAACTAATACTCGTAAAAGTTCATGTCGAATTTATCGAATTTACTCGGTACAATCCTGTATTAGAGAGATTTTGCACTATGTACGGGAACTAATTCACGTACATAAACTTTGCAGATATATTTTATTTGAATATTCAATATATAAAGAAGGCCCCGCAAAAAAATCCAGTCGAGCCCCGCACCTATTCGATCCGGGCCTAGCTGATCTAAATCAAAAGTTACTATGTGCATCCAGGTTGTCAAAAGGGCGTATCTGTAATATTTCAGGAACGACTAAGGGTATTTAGTTGAAACTTTCAGAGAATGTTGAGGAGGGTGTTGAATTTAATCAAAATAAAACTTTGCACCATGGCTGCGAATAGGCTGTGCCTTTATTCCTTCGGGAACAGATTAAGGATATAAAGTTGAAACTTTAAGGAAGTTACTAAAAGACCGAGTGTATAAATTAACAGCTTAAGAGACCAGCTGAAACTTTAAAGGAACACTAAACGGGGAAATCAAGTTGATTTTACATCTTTTTCTCGAGGGCAGGGGGGAGGCCAGGGGAGCCTATCAAAGTAAAACCTATTCGTAATTTAGCAAAAAATCATATGGATGCCTTCCGTTTTATCGCCTAAATTAAAAAAAAGATATTTTTGTAAGTTTTATTGTGTATGTTAAAAAAGGGCAAAAATTAATATAAAAACACAACAAATTTTTTCATACGGAAGTGAAGAATGAAGTTTCAATTTAAAAGTCAATTTAAGAGTCAACCCAGACTAAGCCTGAACAAGGGTGCTGACTAAGCCTAAGCCTGAAAAATTTTATATTTTTACTTGAGGGGAGGGGGGCAAGGGGAACTTATCAAAGTAAAACCTATTCGTAACTTAGCAAAAAATCATATGGATGTCTTCCGTTTTATCGCCTAAATCAAATAAAGATATTTTTGTAAGTTTTTTTTTTGTAAGATATTTTTGTAAGTTTTTGTATATTTTTGTAAGTATGTTTGAAAAAATAAAAATGAGCAGAAATTAATATAAAAACACAAAAAATCTTTTCATACGGGAGTGAGACCAGTATTATTGATTTGAAGATCAAGATATACCGTAAACTCCACAGGCCCATGGTGGCTGAGCGCGCAGAGTCAACCCAGACTAAGCCTGAATAAGGGTGTTGAGGGGTGATTCCTCCCTTCTGATTGGAGAAAAGGTTTCTGACACTTATTTTAATGCTTCATTTAATTAAACTGATTTGATTCATATTTCTTATATACAATGATGTTCAAGTGCTCATCAGCTATTATAAGAAGGGACGGGGGAAGGAGTAATAATACCGCTTCCCGTGCGACAGTCTTTTTCTTTGTAGCGTAAAAGATTGCATTTATGCTTTACGGCACAGAGGTGGAAAAGGCGAGGCGGGGTATCGTGAGTCTCGCAAGGAAGATTCTTGGGGGGGGGGCGGGAGAGTGACACCAGGAACTTTGTTCTCAGCGATTTTAATTGCTAATATTTTCCTTTCTATATTTATCTACAGATTTTCAATGTACTTAAACATATGTATATAATTTATTTAAACATCAGAGAACCCATTATAGAAGTTGCTATGGCTTCAGCGACACAGAAGATCAAAAGTCACCCAGAATTTCCATCCACATGAACAATAATACCCCTCCCCGTCGACCGAAATTCTGCACATTTTAATTCTTAAGAAGGAAAACTGAAAAAAGCGGGACGCTACCAATCAATTTACAATTTGTGACATATACAATATAACAGCAAGAAATCGGCGTTTACGGGCCAGTAGCCCACATCTTGGTTAGACTTGGGTGTGATTTGAAAAACTATCAGATATTAAATAATGATAATAAAAAAAATCATCTGAAAGTAAGGAGCAACATAAAAATTTAAAACAAACAGAAATTATTCCGTATATAAGAGAGGCTTCCCCCTCCCCAACCCCTCACTCTTTACGCTAAAGTCTGGCTTTTTTGCCCCAGTAATTCAAGAACGATTCACGCAAGGACACAGGGACACAAAAACCTGAAACACGAGGAAGAAGAAGAAGTTTTTTTAAAGCCCCAAGAACTTTACCGCAAAAAGTGACGAGTTGAGGAGGGGGCAGCCCCCCTCATTTACGGAATGATTTCTGTTTGTTTAAGTTTTAATTTTGCTCCTTATTACTTTCAGTTGAAAGAACCGTTTTTTTACTGAATCTTCCAAAAGATCGTAGTTACCTGCACCTATGACAATTAAGATGATGATCATGAAGAAATTGATACTCTATTATGATTTTCTCCTATGAAAAAGAGCCGAAACATATTCGTAATAAAGTTTTTATGACATTTTAATGTCCTTTAAATCATTGTCGGGTGCTGACACAGGCCAGTTTTATGGGGAAAATGTTAGGATGTTCGTGCCAATGAGAATTGCCAACGTATTCATTTTTGGCAAATGTTAAAAAAAAATCTATGAAGCTGTAGTTTGACAGTTTTAAATGATTTTGAATTTCGTCTCATTTACGTTTGCCGGAAAAGAAATGTGTAAATTGTTTTGCTTATACCAAGCTCCCCTGCTAGGCGTAGGTTCTTACCAGTGTTGTAACAAACTTTACAAAAAAAGTACAAATAGCAATTCCTTTGGAAATTAAATGGTTAAATAGTGTTTATAAATACTTGTCTCTGAAAGTATTTAGCGTTTTAGGACCTTTTTTAGAGTTATTTATTTATGCAAATACACACACTAGGGTCAAACTCAGCTGTAAGGTCAAACAGTTCTACTTTTTCATCAAAAGTTAGCACAAAAAAGAGACGGCAAGCTATGGCTACAGCGTACAATTCCTCTAAATAATAAATGCTGAAATTTTTAACCCCCCCCCCCCCAATAAAAATACTTTGAAGTGAAAATATCGCCACCAGCTGAGAAGCCACAGAATATTGCAAGGAACAGTTAGACTTCAGAATAAATAGTTTTATTTTGGAATGAGATGAAGCTATCAACTTTCTCATCTTTACCCACACTTACCAAAAAAAAGGAAAAAGCCCACTACGGCTCGTCAAGGTATGGGTTGATGAAATATCAACCCATACCAAAGGATATACATACCCATGTCAACGAATATTCGTTTTGCTTCTTTGCTTAACGATTTAACAGAGGAGTTCTACAGTTAACCAATCGGATCGTTTGAATTGTTGTGTCTTCGCTTGTAATCGTTTTTATGAACCCCCTTGTAAGCTAAACTAAGTGCTGCCAAAATAGCGGTTTATGCCACACTCTATCAAGGTGTTTATAGAGAGGTTAAATTCCCTGAGTTTTCTAGAAAATGCCAAATGTAGATGCACTCTTAAGCCTTAAAAAGTATCATTTTTTTTGTGAACGATTAAAATAAAAAAGGAGTTATTTTTACTGAAAGTAAGGAGCAACATTAAAACTTAAAACGAATAAAAATGATTACGTATATGAAGGAGTATATGAAATGATTACGTGCATGAACACCTCGCTATTCATACTAAAGTTTTTTGTACTTTAAAAAAATTTTCTTATTGCTCTAATTGAACGATCCTTGTTTTTCATGAGTCTTTATTATAGAATCGGGACAAAATTCAAACTTTAGCGTAAATTCCGAGGTGTTGAGGAGGGGAAAACCCTTTTCATATACGTAATAATTTCCATTCGTTTAAAGTTTTAATGTTGCTCCTTACTTTCAGTTGAAAAAACTTGTTTTCTAAAAATTTGTTTACCGGTGGGTTTTTTTTAGATAGTGCCGAGAAATACGGCTCCCACTCCACGGAAAAATCTCCTTCTCCCTATGGAAAGATCCTCTAAACTACTTATCCCGGTAAAAAATTATCCCAGATAATTACCCTTAACATCTCCACACGTAAAATTAGGTCGGTAAAGAGGAAGTACGACAAATAAAAATAATTTCGTTTAGGAATTCTGGAAAATTTCCCCGGTGTAAAGTTTCCCCTGGAAAGTTTACCCCCTCCCAGAAAATTCCCTTCCCATGGAAACTTCACCACCTCTCCTCCAACCCGAAAAATGTAGGCAAACCTCCCAATAACAAATGCTATACGTAAACAATGGGCAAATTTTATACCTTAAAGACCTATCCCCAGGGGCTGTGGGGGTTATATCCAATGGCATAGGTTTTGGACCTTTCAATTATACTGAACAAAATGGCGATCTCAAAATTTTGATCGGACGATTTATGGGGGAAAGGGGGTGTTGGAGTGGTGAAAGTTGCCCTCCAACCTTGATGGTCACTTAAAAAGGGCACTAGAACTTTAAGTTTCCATTCAAATCAACCCTTTCCCGATATTCTAGGACTATTGGTCCGATGCGATCATCCTTGGAAAAAAAGAAAAACAAATAAACACGCATCTGTGATCTTTCTTTTGGCAAAAAAACAACAAAAACAAAAAAACAAGAAAAAAAAAAAAAAAATATACAAAAAAACGAAGTTCCACATTTTTGACGATGGGAGCTTGAAACTTCTACAATTAGGTTACGGATACGCTAAATCTGATGGTGTGATTTTCTTTAAGATTCCTTAACTCGTAGGGGGTTTTTCCCCTTTAAAAAAATCAGACAAATATTCTCGGGCTCGTGGATTTTGATGGGTAACACTAAATTTAGTGAATCTTAAATATTTAGAATTAGCATAATAAGCCAATTCTTTTTATAAAACTATTGATATCAGAATTCATATTTTTAGAGTTTCGATTGCTATTCAGCCACTTCGTTCCTTACTTAGAGTTCGTTGCCACGAACTGTTTGGAAATTTCGTACCTGCCAAACGAGGGTTTAAGTTATAAGTTTAAGTCAGGTTTTGGTAAGTTCAAGTTCAAAAAAGTTCAAAGAAAAAAAAAAATCAGACAAATAATCTCAGACTCGTGGATTTTGATGGGTAACATTAAATTTAGTGAATCTTATATCTTTGTAATTAGCATAATAAGCCAATTCTTTTGATAAAACTATTGATATCAGAATTCATATTTTTAGAGTTTCGATTGCTATTCAGCCGCTTCGTTCCTTACTTAGAGTTCATTGCCACGAACTGTGAAAATGTCGTACCTGCCAAACGAGGGTTGAAGTTATAAGTTTAAGTCATGTTCTGGTTTAAGTTCAAGTTCACGCCACTGGGTTAACTTCAAGCCAGGTTGTGAAATGTGTCATATTTTGTTAATTAAGGGTATCATCAAAAACATAAGAAAAACACAGCCCATAGGTAAAAGTAGCTCTGCTTCTTTAAAAATATATATAAAATATATATTAGTAACCCTGCTCTGGTTCAAATTTCTTTAATTTTTTGTATTTTTTGCATAGCGTTTGAGCTTTTCCTCATCTTTTTAACTACGAGTTAATTTGTTTAATATAGTTTTATTTTTATTTTTTGTCTTTTCCCATTGATAAAGGTTTCTAGATGTATGTGTAGATCAAAATGTCCGGACTTACTTGTTATTTGTAAAAACAGAGTTTTGTTTTTATCTTGCAAAGTTCACTGTCTAATCAAAAGTTATACGTGTTTTTCAACATTTTCATTTCATTTTAACAATGTGTCGAATTTCGCTTCGGCGGTCGTGTGGTGCGTCGCCTGATTGAAAAGCACTGTCTTTGTACGGGTTGATGTTTGGCTCGCCTACACAGTTATTTATAAAATAACTAAAAGCTTCCTGTTTAGGCGTTGGTAAAAAGGTAATATTAGCATTTTTTTAGAACACTAAAGAAAGTCTTTTTTTCAAAAAAAAATTTCCAGGAAGATTTGGAAGAATTTAGCCTTTACTCAAATACACCAGCCGGGATTCGCATAAGGGTGCCTCGTCGCTTGGTCGCCTGATAAAATTCTCCCCCTCTCTAAAAACTAGGCTCCGAGGCGTCTGTTCTAATCGAATTTCCAGAAATAGAGTTGGATTCTCTGGAGGGAGCTAGGAATAATTTTGTTTTTGGTCATTAATCCAAAGAGGCATGTATTGTAGGATAATTTACTTTCAGGGTGGAACACCGGTTGCACACCGTTCAGGCTGCACACCGTTGCTCTTGATCATAGGCAGGGCAATAGCACTGCCTAAGTAAAGAACGATGTTGGCACAATGTATTATTTTTTTTTTTTTTTTGGTTGGTTGGTTGGTTTTAGACCAGGGCACTTCGTATCGAAGGAGTTGTCCTAGAAACTTCGAAAAGGGCTTGTTCGATTGGAAATTGGAAGGGCCTGTGCCCTTTTTGATAGTCGAAAGTGATTGGAAGGCAACTAACACCCCTTCCACGCCCACTATTTCACCCAACACATCCAATAAAAATTTTGAGTTAGTCAATTTGTCCAACGTAGTTGAAAGATCTTGAAATTATGTCTTTGAGGAGGAAACTCCCGCCACAGCCGTTAGAACATGGGCTGTAATTTGTGCCCTGAGGGCATATAAGGTTTTTATTGAAAGTGTTGTTGTAGAAACTTCAAAAAGGGCTCATTCCATTGGAAATTGAAAGGACTAAGTGCCCTTTCTAATAGTCGAAAGTGATTGGAGGGCAACTAACCCCCCTCTCATGCCGACCATTTCCCAAATCACGTCCAATCAAAATTTTGAGATAGCCATTTTGTACTTTACTGAATTTGTACTTTACTGAAAAAAATTCTTTTAAATATTTACACTTTTATAACCTTAAGAAATCAAAAATTAATAAAGATTTTAAGAAATAAATATCAGCATATGTATATTGAACTGACAATGCACATTTTTTTCAGTAAATTCATTTGAATTTTTTGGGTAAACTACAAATTATATTCTGGCTTTTAGAAAGCAGAAGGGTTGAGAACCCTACTCATATTAATTTCTGCTCGTTTTGAGTTTGACTCTGTTATTTATTTTAATATCTGTTTGTTTTGGGTTTCATTTATTTATTTATACTGATTTGCGGTAGTTGTATGCTTGGTAGATTACTTGATTCTATTTTTGTTCATTTTTGGTTTAATGGAGTTCTTTACTTTTTTTTGAAAAACTTATTTTGCGGAAACAGTTTTTTAATTAATTTCTAGAGAAAGTGACATTGAAATAGCAGTCAATGCCATTTTTTTTGTTTTGAAACATCTGGTTGCGATGAAAACGGTGTATAAAAACAATTCGGTTTTATTCAGCCGTGTACTCTGAAATCAGCCATGTACATCCTCCTTCACTTAAATCCTCCTCTTAAATCAGGCATCTACACTAGGTATAGTTACGAATGGAGCCCCACTTGACAGGGGGAGGGGCAAAGCTTTAAAAAACGCAAACACTAGGCTAATTACTTGTAAAACAATTAAAATAGCAAAACTTTCGACATTTGGGGGCGGGGCTATGGGTCTTAATACATTCTCTGAGTAGGCTCTTCTTCTGAACAATTAATTTGTCTGATTATGTGATGGACGTGGCGAATAGCCTTTGTGCTACGTTGTTCTCAAGCCCATAGTCAGGATGTTTTCAGGAGGGGGATTACAAAAAAGACTTTAAAAACACATCAAAAATTGGTTTATATGCAATTTTGACACGTTTTTAAGAGTTGGACAAAATTTCGGAGGGGGGGGGGGTCAAAACCTCTAACTCCCCCCTAGACACGGCCTTGGTTGTATTTGTGTTTTTCTAATCTTTCCATTCTTTTTAGAATTTGAATTGTTTTCTTTCTTTTTCCTCCAAGCAAAGCAAGAATTAGATTTGTTGCAAACTCGGGTTATTATTAATTTTCTTCTCTAAATTGAACAATTTATTATTTCATTTGGTTGGGTCGTTCGTTATTTGTTCACCTCTCAAAATATAATTGGTTTTAGTTCAGCTCCGCACAGGTCTCAACTATATTGATATGCTTCACAGGTCAATAACCGAAGATTCCCTTTCATTTCACACTGAATCTTGCATTCAATTCATTGAATTCATGGTCATTCATTATCTTTGATTCCCTATTATATCCTACTGTCATGTACTTTTCGCTCTATAAATTCTACTTCAAGTTGAGAGCGTTCCTTTCATGTCTAAATCCGCTTTCTATTTTGATAGATGGAGGACAAGAAAGGCCATCCTTTAGAAAAAGACTCTCAAATATCAGCCGGAGATCTACTAGGGAGAACTCACGAAGAGCTTGTACTTTTGCTGATACAACTGCGAAGACAGGCGGCAGCTCTTGCGAAAGCTAGGAAAGCCTGTTTGATAGAAATGGAAAATCAGGTAAGACTATTTTTTTTGTTTTTTTTTTGTTGTTTTTGCTCAGAGGGGAGTATATTCAGAAAAAAATAGGAGGGAGAGAGAGAAAGAGAGTGAGAGAGAGAGAGAGAGAGAGAGAGAGAGAGAGAGAGAGAGAGAGAGAGAGAGAGAGAGAGAGAGAGAGAGAGAGAGAGAGAGAGAGAGAGAGAGAGAGAGAGAGAGAGAGAGAGAGAGAGAGAGAGAGAGAGAGAGAGAGAGAGAGAGAGAGAGAGAGAGAGAGAGAGAGAGAGAGAGAGAGAGAGAGAGAGAGAGAGAGAGAGAGAGAGACAGAGAGAGAGAGAGAGAGACAGAGAGAGAGAGAGAGAGAGAGGGGGGGGGAGAGAGAGAGAGAGAGAGAGAGAGAATAGAGGGAAAGTGAGGAGGCAAGAAACGTAGTACTTCAGCTGATATTGTGTTCTATTATGATTCAGTTTAAAGAATTAAATTTAACCTATTAAAAAAATTGAAAAAAGGAAATTTCGATGTGGCCCTCATAAGGCTTGATGCCAATCAAACGAAAGGGGACATGATTAAGTAAATAACATGTTGCTAAATATACAAGCTTACTAATAGCAAAAATATATTCATAAAAATCCGTAAAAAAAGAAGAAAAGCAAAGAGCAAATGAATGGATAAAAAATTTCCTTATTTGTCAATAACCAAACTTAAAATAGAATACAAATTCAAAATTACGATCATAATTTCAGATATTTCAATGTCATTGAATTTTTTTCCATAGGTAAAGCCAACTATATTTTACCATCTCAATGTTAAATTGATTCAGGTTTTCAGTTTATTGCATGAACCAGGGAAGTACGCAGGTGCAGGGGAACGGGGCTGCCCCCCTGAATCCCAAATTTTTCCGGATTTCTTGGCCGTTTTTCTCAACTTATGAAATCAAATATATTTTTGTGTTATTGCACCCCTCTCCACCAGAAATAAATCCTGTGTATATGCTTGGAGGACCCCCCCCCCCTGACCTCCTGTTATTTCATTTCTCAGGCTTATCTCTTTATATTTAAGTTGAAGTAGGAGATTTAGGGATGAACAAATAAACGTTCAAATGGGGATAAGTACATTTATTAGATAGTGAAAACAGATACAAAAGTCTGGATATTTCGACCACATATACAGCGATCGTCATCAGCAGAACCACTAAAGAATTAAAATTAAAACTAAAATATTTATACTGAACAAAATAATAACTATTCAAATAATAATAACAGAAAATAAAATATCGAGATTTAGGGATAATCAGAGGAGATTCAGTCGTTGCATCGTTGGCCTAAGTGGAAAATGGAAATAACTTGGATAAAAATGTAGGGAAATAAAGAATAAAAAAAATATAGAGAAATAGATAAAAGAAAGAGAAAGGAAGCTAGTTAATAAAAATCATTTACGTGTAGAGAGATATAAAGATGTATATTGATACGCGCCGTTGTTTCTTTCTGTTTATTTCTCTTCTCCATTGTTTCTCCCCTCTTTTTTAATTTATCATTTAATTTATAACAGGATCTGGAAAGAATTACTGGATGATAATTAATCGTTCTTGTTGCCCACTTACTTGTCTTATATATATTTTTTTGTTATTAAAATACGTCCATGGTTTCATGAGGGGTAGTGAGAGTTGCGAAATTATAGAAAGGGGTTAACATGTGTCAAAATATTGGGAAATACTGATGTAGGCTTTAATCATTTAGTAAATAAAACAACAAACTCGAGTATTTTAGTGTTTAAGAGTTTGTTTGAGAATGGAGAATGTTCATAAAGCTTGCCTAGTGCATACGCGTGCGCAGTTAGATATTGATGTCTAGCCAAATCACTTTCGACCAATTAGAATTTGTTATCTCTTTTATAAATGGTCATGCTTGATTTTTTTTAATACAAGCTTCACGGCTCCATCACAGATGATGATTTGCCACTAGTCCTGGTAGTTACCTTATTTTGTAACACCGAGATACTTCTTATACCTTCTCTTGATCGCGTCAAGGGAAGGATTTTCCGGGATTACCTTTGCCGACAATCTATTCCATATAGCAACCGATCGCCGGGTGACTCGTTTTCAGATATTCTTGGCGGGGAGTACCCTGCTCAAGGTATTCTTGACGAGCTCTACTTCGGCGAGTTGATCACAAGAGCTTTGCTTTATCAGGAACGAGCTTTAATGGCTCCTCTGATGGCGGTTTATACAAGTACTTCTAGAAAACCGACATGGACGCCACATCGAAACGTTCCTGGATCAGCTGTGAGGTTTTAGCTTTCATCTTACCAGAGGTTGCTGTACACACTACTTTATTTTGAATATGTTGGAGTGGAGCCATGTGGCTTTTTGCTGCGATTGTGGCGATGTGACCAGCGAAGAGAGGACATGCATATTCCATGACAGGTCTGATGCACGAATTGAAAAGTGGATTGCGTTACTTGCGTTAGTTAAATTAAAGATTGCATTACTTAAATGATCGAAAATGATTGCATTACTTAGACACTGACGCCTAGAAAAGCATACACTAGAACAGTGCTTAAATATATTTGTAAAAAAAGAAGTTATTGGGAGAAAACGTAGGTAGAATAGTTCTAGGTAGTTCTAGGTAGACTAGTGGGATACCAGGCATAAGTTTTTAATAGGCTGATGCCTTGAATTTTGTCATTAAAAATACAGTTTGGATGAGATACAACAACCACTTCTCTTCAAAGATTTATAAATAACACATCACAAATCACAATATCTGAATTGTGATCATCCTCTAATTTTGACCCCGATTTTTCTGATTTTCTGATTTTTTTTTCTGAAGAATGTGGATAATTATTAGGTAAATAAGAGAGAACCGTGGAAAGGTTCCAGAAAGTCAAGATGAAAAATAGATTTCTCCCTCTAGATTTTTTGGAAAGCTACTTTTATTTTCTTAAAAAAAGTTTTTGTCATTTTCCGGCATTGATCACTTGTTCTAATATTTACTATTGTCATGAAAAGTGTTAAAAAACCAATCAAGCACTTTGACACTGAAACTTCAAAGGCTTTTGGAAGTAGACATTGTCTGACTGGCTCTTTAAAGGCACTTCAATAATGGCTATAGACATTTCTATATGCCACGCTTTTTTGACCACTCGCACTTTTTGCCAAAAATCCGTTTTCCATTCTTGATTTTTCTCTGAAAGACTTCGTCTCAACCGAGTCATTGCAACACTGTCGTACCCTGGCTCAAACCCTGTATGCTAGGCCTTTTTGGAAAGCATGGCGTCGGACAAGTGGTGAATGACTTTACTATTTTTCCCAAGAACATGTTGTGAAAAAAAAAAAATTGAAATTTAAGAAGTAGACGAATTTAGGTGGAAGGAGCTGAAAAACGTGGACTTGGTCTGAATGGCTCATGAAAGGCTTAAATATACGCAATGAAAAAAAGACTGATTCAAAGTAACTAATCTATTCTTGAACTTATCGTGAACAGTAGGAATTCCTTATTTTCATAGATTGTTTTTAACTCGAGAGGGAAAAAACGTGAATAAAAAAAAAGAAATGTAAAATCAATGAAAAATGAAATAAAAACATGAATGTATATTGAAATGAAAAAAATGAAAATGATGCTGTCAGATGAATACTGATGAAAAAGATGTATGATTATGAATTATATTAAGATGAAGGAAAAAATGAATGTATGATAATCAGGCTGTATCCAGGATTTCCAGGATTTTCGTTCGGAGGGAGGTAATTTTGATTTGGGGGGGGGGTACAAAAACTTACGAACGCATTACGCATTTTTATGCATTTTTATTACGTTTTTACGAGTCGGACAGACATTTTTTTTGGGGGGGGGTCAAACCCCCTAAGCCCTCCTCTGAATACGGCCTTGATAAAAATACATGCTAAGGCAAATACCGTGACAATTAATGTTAAGCAATCTAATACGAAAAAATACGAAAAGGGAGAGAAGTCCATCCGCAATTCCTAACGTTCAAACTTGATTTGGTGCTGACCTATTGTTGAATGCTTTTACCATTTTTTGCCAAAACACGTTCTGAGAAGAAAAAACAAAACAACCAACACTTGCCAAGTGACGGCATGTATGAGGCAACAATTCTTGCTGTGACAATTCTGGCAGTAATTCAACAGGTTGAAGAACGGAACATTTTTTTATTAAAAAAAAAGAGTAAAAATAATTAAAAATACCTTAAAATCGATGAAAATCTGTAATTAAATTAGTTTTTTCTCAAATGGTTTTTGTATGTAATGGTATAACAATAATACAATCAAAAATTCTGCGGATTAAATTTATTTCGATCGAATATTTCGAGTATATTAAGTACAAATAATAAGTACATAAAGTCATAAACTTAATAAAGTTATGTTGTAACTTAATCAAGTTATTCCATTGGCATAATCAGGAAGTTGGCCTAAGTGATATTCATTTCTTCTAAAGACATTCGAATTTAAATCCGGAAATATCGGCAATATTATGCCGATACTATTAATATATAACAAACTGCAAAACTGCTGTCAACAAGTTGCTGTGGGAATTTTGGCGTTCACTTCACAGAGATTGAAAAGAAGCTAGAGGCCACATTCTTGCTTGTTTTCGCTATTTATTCCATTCTTCCATTCGAAAAATTTCATATTAAAATATTGGGTCAACGGCGAAATTTGAACGAGAAATTTTGCTGAATTTTGCCTCCATTCTGTTTTTCTTGGCTTTTACTCAAAAACTAATACAGGCTAATACCGTAATATCTTACAGGCCAATATCGTAGCCGGGATCTAGTTGGAGCAGGGCAATTATAAAATGTTGTTCAGTTTCAGTAAAAAGGGATTTTGGCTCATAACTTCTTCGTTCTACCAAAGTCAAAGGGGTCCAAAACCTGACCACTCTCACATAATGTTATGTTATGAATAAGTGCTTTCCGCCCATTTACCTTCTTTTTGACCCTTTTTCTCCCACCCCTCCTCTCATATTATTTTGGAAAACTTCCAAAATAATGTTTTATTTGTTTTATTTGTTAAATGAGATTTTTTTTTTTTTTTTTTTTTTTTTTTTTTTTTTTTTTTTTTACAAACGTGATCTTCAATAAAAGGTAGGCTACTCCTCTATTTTGTTAAGTTTCTTATTCTTTCGTCACCAAGTACCCACTATCTTACTCAGCTTTTTTTCTAGTTTTCTCTCTTGTCCCCCCTCTCTTATTTATTTCATTAATTGAGTTAGAGTGGGGGATTGGCAAAGAATGAGAGAAAAATTTGTTGTCCTTATTGTCCGCCTATTTGGACCATAGGAATGAACTAGATAACAAATAGGTATAGTGACAGTGCCCAATAAATGTGATTTATCTATAATGAGAAGCAAAGAGAAAGCTTTATTTCAAATTGTATCTCTTTCCCTAATTATAAGAATATATCGGATTTGACTTGTAAAATGTTGTGGTTCTTTGCATTTCAAAAAAGGGGACATAATATAGCCTGTTATAAAAACTTATTCATAAGAAATTTCGATTTATTTTGGTTTGTCTAGCTAATCTTCTTATTTTTTTCAAGAGACTTTTTTGTCTTATGGAAAGAGAAAGGTTTGACCGCTTTATTTCAAATTATCAATTTTTCATTAATTATCAGATTCGACTCATTAAACGTGAAGTAGTTCTTTGCATTTCAAAAAAGGGGACATAATATATTATAAAAATAAATCTACAAGAAACCACGGTCTCTCTTGGTTTGTGTAATCTTTTTTTCTTTCTTTCTTTTTTCTTTCTTTTCTAATCTTTTCTTTGTTTGATTAATCTTTTTTTTTCTTTCTTTGTAAAATAAAGATACTTCTGTTGAATTCCCCCTGCTACTTTTTTTTATGGACTTTGTGGTCAAATTCGAGACTCTGTGCTCAACTCTGTGCTCAACTGCTGGTTTACGTATATGCTTGTTTACGTTGGTTTCGTGCTCAAGTGATGAAAACAGAGCCGCTCCTAGAGTTGGTGGTGCCTGAGAAAAAACTAAATACAGCGCTCCCCTCCCAACTCAATATAAGCAAAAAAATCTGAATCAAAGTGAAAAATTTGCTCAAATCGGGCAACCTCCCAGCCGCGGCGCCCATCAGCCACGGTGCCCGGAACAGCTGCCCCGGCTGCCCTGCCCCTTTGAACGGCTCTATATAGTAAACAATTTTGGTTATCCACTCTCCCGGTTAGTGAAGAGCCACTGGTCAGCACTTAAAATAAATAATCACTGTTTGCTTACCCCATTTTTTTTTTATTGACAATCTACAATAAGCCTATATGAGCCTTTGGGTGTATATGGTTCAAATCCATTAAACAAACAGTGGGGAAATTAAAAAAGGGGGCTTTCCACTTCTTTCAACAAAGAAAAAAAATCCTTTAACCATTCTCGTGATTTGTATATTGCGTGAATGAAACTGCTATGGATTGATCTGAAGCACAAATTAAGATGTGGATGGTTGGAGGTACTTCCAACCTCTCCCCACGAGGTTGGAATATACGCAATATACAAATCACGAGAGTAACCATTCTCTGATTTGTATATTGCGTGAATTAAACTGCTGTGGATTGATCTGAAGCTCAAATTAAGATGTGGATGGTTGGAGGTACTTCCAACCTCTCCCCACGGAGTTGGAATATACGCAATATACAAATCACGAGAGTAACCATTCTCTGATTTGTATATTGCGTGAATTAAACTGCTGTGGATTGACCTGAAGCACAATTCAAGATGTGGATGGTTGGAGGTACTTCCAACCTCTCCCCACGAGGTTGGAATATACGCAATATACAAATCACGAGAGTAACCATTCTCTGATTTGTATATTGCGTGAATGAAACTGCTGTGGATTGATCTGAAGCACAAATTAAGATGTGGATGGTTGCAGTTACTTCCAACCTCTCCCCACGAGGTTGGAATATACGCAATATACAAATCACGAGAGTAACCATTCTCTGATTTGTATATTGCGTGAATAAAACTGCTGTGGATTGACCTGAAGCACAAATTAAGATGTGGATGGTTGGAGGTACTTCCAACCTCTCCCCACGGAGTTGGAATATACGCAATATACAAATCACGAGAGTAACCATTCTTGTGATTTGTATATTGCGTGAGTGAAACTGCTGTGGATTGATTTGAAGCACAAATTAAGATGTGGATGGTTGGAGACACTTTCAACCTCCTAACTCTATTCTTTATCTATTTGTGAGACTTGAAGGACTGTATGAAAATAGTTTTAGCCTTAAAAAAAGATCATGCTTATCTTACAGTTCGGCTCAAATCCTGTAAACCACCTGGCAGATGGTTTACAGGATTGCAGATGGTACTGCTTAATACTTTATGCCAAAAATTCAACATTTAAAAAAAAGTTAAGACAGGAATATAAAAGAAAAGCATGTCGTCCCTGAATGGGATGGGAGAGTGATGTAAGGTAATAATTAAGGGTAATGAGAACTTTTTGGGAGGGTGTAAAGACGGAGGCTTTGAATAGATTTGGGTGGAGGGGAACATCCGTAACCTTGTTGGCCCCAGGTGACTTTGTGCTGTAGTGAGTTGTCAAATGTTTAATTCATGTATTGAATCGTCTTCCCCAGTTAGTTAAAAGTCTTTTGTATAATACTAAATAAAAAAAAATAGTTTTTTTTAAATAAAAACTAAACATCAATAGTTTTTTTTTAAATAAAAAATTCGAAGGCTTGGTTACAAGTGTCATTGAATGGTGCCTTCTTTTTGCAAGACAATAATAATAATAATAATTTATTTTATTATTTTAAATTATTATTATTTATTTAAATAATAATAATACAATTAAATACAATTAAATTTGTTACAGATTATAAATACAATTAGATGTTGAGTAATGAAGAAAAGTATGTTCAGGTTATTAAACTAGGAATTGGGTATTCGTATGTAAAATTGCTTCGAAAAACGATCGATTACAATGACTTTTATAGTACAAAGGACATCAAAATGAAAGGGTTTTGACTTTTGTACCCATATTATGTCTAATCATATTTCGCTTTTGCGCGCTTTGTAATTTGTTTCGTTGGTGATTTACCTATTTTGTATATATTGTTTGTGTATATGACCTCGGGGCTTTTGAAATAATGTTTTTTGCATTTGCCAATGTAAATATTTGTAAATATTTACATTGTAAATATTTGTTGGTAGTTAAAGCAATGGAAAAAGCTAATGAATTTGAGATTCAGTTGATTCAGATTCAGTTGAAATTCAGTTGATAATCTATAACGTACTCATCGTGTTTCAATCAAATTAATCAAGCAGTTATTAAGGATATCTTTAATGATATCATTATCGTTGATTTAATTATCACAAACTAAAAAATTTTTTGTGTGCATTTTTATTATTGATTTTACGAGTCGGAAAAAAATTTCGGGGGGGGGGGGGTCAGACCCGGTAGATCTCATTTCATAAGATGTTTATAAATTTTGAGGTTTTAGGGCAGTGTCCATGGTGACCATGGGAATAAAGAGGCAAAACTGATGAATTATTTTTGACATCGCTTTCGGTTCAAATACATGGGTGAGTTCACAATCTATAAAAACCGGCTACTACGTTAGTAGTCGAGTGCGTACAAATATTTTCCCCTAGATTAGTAGCCAAGTGTTAGGAGAGCGGAGATCTGACTGGTAAGTGCGGCGCAGTGTGTTCTTGGGACGAATCTTCCTTCTCGATGCAGCTGCCACTCTATGCTATAGCCACAGTGGCTTGTTGCCACTGGAAGATTTTCTTTGGAGTTTTAAGGTCCCCCTTCTCAAAACATGGCTAAGATATTGCCATCGATGTTGGCGTATGGTATTTATCACAAGAGACTGGTTGGTCATTTTTCTGATCTCAGAATTTGAGACTCGAGCTTTCCAGTGTATATTAAGGATTCTTCAGAGACTATTCTAAAACACACTTACTTAACTTTTAGCAGCAAAAAAGAAATATTGAATTAAAATTTTTGTTCTCTGTTGTTTCTTCTATGGAGTTATGAAAAAATAAATAAGTAATTAATGAGTATTCTGGTAAAAAAACGCAACAATCCACATTTTTGTGGATAGGAGCTTGAAACCTCTGCAGTAGGGTTCTCTGATTTGCTCAATATGAATGGGTGATTCGCAATGAGATCACTTGACTTTTTGGGTTTACCCCCCCCCCCAAATCTTTTAGGCCCAGTCCTTTTGATGGGCACAATTAAACTTACTAACATTTTATATATTTGGAATCTGCATAAAAACTAATTTTTTTATGTATTATTGTTATCAGAATTCTTTCTCTAGAGTTTCCAATATTATTATGCTGAGTTGCTCCTTAATTACAGTTCGCTATCACTAACTGTGTGAATAGATTCAGCAACTGTACTGCTCATTTGTAGACGACATGGGTGTTATGCCGCCGAAATTCAGACTCGGATATTTAAAGTTATTTTAGTTCCCTCCTGTATTTTCATAATAATAGGTTCGAATCTTTAATCAGAAAGTATAAAAAACGTGCGGATGAAGAACCGGTACAATCGTATTAACGCCTATACTGCTGTGCACCCACTCGAAAACCGACACTGTCACGTTGCAATAGTTTTTATATGAGAATACCAAGTCATGCATGCTATTATTACGAAGAAAATTGTTCTTTTGAACTCACTATGTCCTACCCCTAAGCTACGTATAATATACGTTACTTAAAAAAAAATTTAAATGAGTATGTGCGTGTATACACTAAAAAATCAGCTGCACTAATCAATCTAGAAATGTAGAAATTTTGCGGAATAACTTTAAAACCGTAAGAATGGCTAAAGGCTATTGCCTACAATTTTGCCAAAAATTTATTTTAAATATGTGCGGGTGTTTTGCTAGCAAAAGAGTCGCCAAAGCCGACGTTGCCAGTATACTTTTTGGCCAGTATGTATACTATGGTTTTTTAATTTAGAAACAAAATACATTGAAATCCTTTTACCTGGATTTTAATTCAGAAATCCATAGAAGGGAGCATTTACCAAGAATTAAGTACGCTAATTTATAAAAATTAAGTCCTCCCCCTCCAACTAGCTTGGCCAATAACGCCCTATCACAGCTGATATTCCTCTCTACTTTTATTTAACCTTCTATATAGTTCTATTTTCTTGGAAATTTATTCCTGGTTTAAGGGGTCCCAACATTCTTCTGCGGGAAATGTGTTGATAAAGCCATTATATCACCAGTGTTGTATGTGCACATCGCATGGCTGATTTTTACCGAAACTGCCTTTTTACGTGTTTCCGGTCCAGTTTTATATTTTGCGCTTTCCCGTTACAGCAAAAGTATTTTGATCGTTAAAAATTGTCTACCTAAACGCTAAAAAACGAAAATAATCTTTTCTTAAATAAAGTGTGAACAAACAGATCTGTTCTATTCCTAGACAATTTGGTACGAGGTTTAGATACCGGTTGGGAGAGACCTCTAGATTCCCCTCCTCTCATTCACATTTGCTGTTTTTTTTACTGACGCAGCAACCTCACTTCGTGCTACCCAACTACATTTATAGATTATTAGTGTATTCCCAGGTTTTTCGTAGTTTTGGCGCAAATTGCCAAAAGTGACTGCCAAACCAAACTTGTAAAGCTATCCTGAAATTGCAGTAGGTAATTAATTTTTTTTCATTGAAACTTAAACTGATGTTTCCGACAGCTCCGACATTTTGGCATCGGACTGGGATATCTGTCTCAACGTATGGGATCCTCGGAAATCACTGACCTTGTCCACCCCAGCATAGACTAGTAATCCTAAATACCTCTCTTGATTATATATGAAAATGTTTGGAATGTCTTATACCGGCATCCTGCCAAATGGGTTTTCCAATATTTTTTTTTTTCAAAGGAACATTAAATATATGAAGAGTTGCTTAAATCTATTGAAAACAAATAATTCGTTGAAAACAACAAACTCAATACAACACTGTTATGAACTGTTTAAGCTAACATGTTTAACGATTGATATCACATTTTTCCGCATTGATTTGCTAATAATGCTTAAATTCATTGTGAATAGTCCTAAATAAATAAAATTCAAGCTCTAATCGTAATCCAATTATAGTCGGAATTCAAGGCCATAGTACATTCGTTATTGTACAAGTCCTGTCCAGCCTTTGTGCCTGTATTGGGGCTTCTTCTCTTCAGGTAATCCAGTGTGTATGGTGGTGATATACTTAATAGACATGGTGCTTTGTGGAGCACTGGAGGATGTAGCTCTGGAACCTATCAATCTATCTCTTTCGAGGTCAGCCTTGTAAGGCGCGTATCATGAACCTTTTTGAAGGTGATTTTTAGTACCTGATTCGATGTCAATCGTTGAATATGAACAAGCCAGAAGCGATGTTGAAGCGCTGTTGTCTAAAATAGTGTCGAGGTCAACATAGATAATCGCCGCGATGCGATGTAGGGATTTAGTTTCAAATCTGGATAGTTTTTGCCAAAAAAATCGGGCCGGTTCACTTTTTGGACCAAGAATCCTTCTTGTTTTTCCACATTCAGATTTCTTGATTCAGCATATATGGTCCTGATTTTTAGTACCTCATTCGATGTCAATCGTTGAATAAGAACCAGCCAGCAGCGATGTTAACTTTTGTCAGCGCTGTTGAAGCGCTGTCGCTATAATAGTGTCGCGGTCAAGATAGATAATCCCAGCGATGCGGTGTAGAGATTTAGTTTCAAATCCGGATATTTTTCGCCCGAAAAATCAGGATGGATCACTTTTTGGGCCAAAAATCCTTCTTGCTTTTCCACATTCAGATTTCTTGATTCAGCATATATGGTCCTGATTTTTAGTACCTAATTCGATGTCAATCGTTGAATATGAACCAGCCAGAAGCGCTGTTGACTTTTGTCAGCACTGTTGTTTATAATAGTGTCGCGGTCAACATAGATGATCCCCCCGATGCGGTGTAGGGATTTAGTTTCAAATCTGGATATTTTTTGCCCAAAAAATCGGGCCGGATCACTTTTTGGGCCAAAAATCCTTCTTGCTTTTTCACATTCAGATTCAGTATATATGGTCATTTGGTAAACACCATTACATTTTCGATAATTATGACATAAGCCCTATTCCACATCAAATCGGGCAGGGGTATTTTCATACTCTCAGACATTATTAATTACGACATGTATTATAATTAACAGATGCAGTACATACTCCTTTTGTCAGGAGGGTTGCTGCCCCCTTGCCCTTCACTGTGTTACCCTTGATATAGGTGTACCCTTACCCGTGTTAATCAATAGTTTATAGTATGAGTGGTTTTCAACTTTCCAGTCAACTTACTCAACCCTAGACAGCATAAAAGAAAGCATAAAGTAAAGCTTTTTAGGTCTCATTCAAGGAAAAAATTGCAGTTTTTATTGATCCATAGATAAATATATGTATAGATTGATAGATTTAAACAGAAGAAAGACCAATTGGGCCATGGTGACATACACAAAACAAGCGAAAAAAAACTGCAACAAAACATAAACTGGAAATACCCTAAAACTGATTATTTTAGTAAATCATCACGATATCTCATACCCGGACGAACTTTCCAATATTATTTACATTTAAATAAAATCTACTTCTCAGAATTTTGAAAATCCAATCTCCAATGATAATGCTTTGGATGATCTCCAATCCAAAATCAATCCAATGATAATGCTAATTTTGCTAAAGCTTGATGACAATAGGTATACCCAGAGATTTACTATTATCTTTGCTTTTTTTTAATTGCTTCAAGTTTTGACATCGATGTAAAAATATTCTGAAAGGTTATGTTTGCGTTTTGAAGTATGCAACCTAAAACGTTAATTTTAAAACATGCGTTTATTTAAAAATAACGTTAATTTAAAAATAATGTTAATTTAAAAGAAAGTGCACTATTGTATTCTTCTACTTTAGGAAAAAGTTCGTTCATCATGTTCATTAGAAAAATGATTAGAAATGATTAGAAGTGATTAGAAGAAAAATGATTAGAAATGATTAGAAAAAAAATGATTGGAAAAAAGTCTTAAAGCTTAGATCGTTTGTCGGATTTTGAAGAATTTTGACGTGTGTTTTTCAAGAAATTTCTTGTTTTTCATTTGTCAATGAATATACAAAAAAGTCATTTTTCAATGGTATTGTCCCCAAAAAAGGTATTTTAGAAATTTGGAGAGCACAGGCCTTGTGGTCTCCTTATGCCACTCCCCATACTACAGAGTACCGGATACCAGATGATTTTTCTTGCTCTGAAACAGTTTCTGTTTTTATTTATTTTTTTGTTTCAGTTTTCTTTCATTTTCTTTTTTTATTACAATTTCTCTAATTTTATTTAGTAATTTTATTATTTTTAAATCTATTAAATATCTTTACTATTATTCTCCATGACCACGCTGCCTTTTCTATGACGAAAACAATAAGAATTCCAAATAGGGATAGGTCCTTTTATTAGACAGTGAAACGAAAATATGAAACAAAGACTCTAAATATTCGATGACACAGTCGGTCATCATCATCAGTAGAGACTTCATGCAATTTCGAAGAAACTGGTACCATCTTTACTCAACGCAGTATTAAAAAATCCAAGAACAGTTAGTGAACTTTTTAAGTCAATGGACCGGCAACTTGCTTCGACCCGGGAGTGATTATTTTGTTTAGTATAAAAGCAGTTTGTTTTAATTTTGATAAGTTAGTAACTCTACTGATGATGATGACCGACTGTGTCATCGAAATATTTAGTCTTTGTTTTATATTTTAGTTTCACTGTCTAATAAAAGGACCTATTCCTATTTGGAATTCTTATTGTTTTCGTCTATTAAATATCAAAATAAGTGAGCCGTTGAGCACTTTTGGAAACCTCTTCTTTATAATTTTATTTAAGATTACATTCGTATAGTCAAGTTGGAGCCTGCATTGCTTTGTAAATCCCTCAACTGACTTACTCCATATACCTGGAATCTGAGAAATGAAGAAAATGAAATGAATGTAAATAAAATGAAATAAATCAGTTTTTCTGTTTGGAACAGCATTTAGAAGAGACCGGAACACAGAAATGGGAAGCTAAATATTCATTTCATTTTCAACAAACGTCGATTTCTTTCATAGAAATTCTCAAAAAGAGCTTTCAGTTAGCAGAGGTCAAGCTAAACAAAGATTACTTTATGTAAGCGCTATCGCCTTAGGCGATTTAATTTTATTTGCATTTATGTCATCATGCAGCCAAAAAAATTATGTGAAAAATGTATTTGTCACATTCTATTGAATTTTCATTTATGGTTCACGGAGCGTAACAGATGGCACGCAACTGTGATTCCGCAACCAAGCAAATATAAACCGTGTATGTCTGGTTGTGGACTTAGAAAAGTTTTTCTAAGTTTTTCTTAGAAAAGTGCTCAGAAAAGATTTTATTCCATGCCGAGAATTGTAAATACATAGCCCCGACAAAAATATCCCGATGAGGGTGAGCTGGGTATAAAAGGCTGGAGATGTTTTGGTTTTGTGAGATGGTTGCGGATCTTCATACTTGCCATAAGCTCATTTCTCCATCAACCAGTTTCCCGAAGGCAAACAGACCTTTCAAAAGTCTGTCTAAATCGAAACCGTGGCTCTGACCAGTGTTAAAAGGTTGACCTTCGGTTTTCGTGGCAATTGCAGCATAGTAAATGACACAATATTGCTCGGGTTGCCATCTGGACACGTTTTATGTCAAAAGGGCACATTCCCATGTGCTGGGACACATTGATACAAAAGGGCAGGAATGTGACACATTTTAGAAATTTGGGACATAAAATGGCAAAAAAGGGACACATTTTGTAAATTTATGACATAAAACGAAACATTTGCCAACTGGACACATATTTTTGTTTAGAAAAAATGTTACTTTTCGCCAAAGTAGGGTTTTCTCTCGTTTTTTTTAGCATCCATGTTTTGCCCAGAGATATCGCAGGTAAAGCATTTTCTCCATAATAAGGGATTTACATGTTTATACAAGTTCGTTTTCATTACATTTGATGTTAACTGGGCGCTTTTAAAGAGGTTTAGAAAGTACCTTTTAGTCAATATTACAACTGGAAAAAAACCCTCTAGCTTTTGAGATTTCAAGATAGACATATTTTAGCTAAAAATGACACATTTTTGGATGCTCAAAAGTCACATTTATGTATCAAAAAGTTGGCAACCCTGAGTATTGTACTAGACCTTGAGTGGGGTATGCACACCTGGGTTGACCTCGGCATGCTTGATACTCTAATGATTTGGTAGTTGCAGTTTTGTATACTCCAATAATAATATAAACTCCGGGGCACAAGACCGGGGTGACTGCTCCTTTTCTTTATTCGAAGAGCGCTGACAAGCGCTGACTGACAAGCGCTGACTGCAGTAAAAAAGATTTAACTTTAAACTATTTTCTTAAATTTTTGCCAACATTTTTGGACAACTCGTAAATTTAAATGCATGCAAACAAATTTTTGATATGTTTTTTAAAGTTTATTTTTGTAACCCCCCTCTCCTGAAAAATATCCCCTCCCCCTTAAAAAATCCTGGTTACATCCTTGGTTGTCACATCATAATTTCCCTTTAAAAACAGAACTTTCTTGCTGCCTGATATTTTGATTGAAATTTTGAGACAATTTGTTGGTGTAGCCTACTGATTTCACCGTTGAGGTGTGTTAGGTTTTTACCTTTGATATCCGGTTGGTCCTGGGGTAGACCTATTCGTTCACAAAGATTGTTATTTGGTGCCTATATTAATCTTTTCATCTAAATTAAATTTTAGCAAAAAAGTTTAACCTTCATGAACACTACGAACACTTCATGAACACTACATCCCAAGCATATATATATATATATATATATATATATATATATATATATATATATATATATATATATATATATATATATATATATATATATATATATATTTATATATATATAGAACGAATAGGTAGACCTATTCGTTCACAAAGATTGTTATTTGGTGCCCATATTAATCTTTTCATCTAAATTAAATTTTACCAAAAAAGATTAACCTTCATGAACACTACGAACCAAGTGTTTGTGCAAAATTTGGGCAATTTTTGTGCAAAAGAAGCCCTCCTCCCCCTCAAATCAATAAAAATGAGAGGAAGTTCCGAAAAACTTCATCTTTTCTCCTTTCAGAATCAATAGCTTGGCTTATATAAAGCTGGAAAAATATTTAACAAATTACATGTAATTTTTGACTAACTCAAATAGCTCAAAATAAGTCTAGGGCCACGTCATTATAAACAGGACAGTTCCAGACTGGCATCTTCAATTACAATATATTTTTTCAAATTATTGTAGTACCTCTAACCGAGGGGGAGTTTATCAGGTTTGGCTTAGGTAAAATCTAAATTTTGCTCGGTTGCTTGCTTGCTTGTGCTTGTTCAATCTTGATAAATAGAACGGTTCAAATACCATGGACATTAAAGTAAAGTATAACATAATAATGAATGTAAGAATTTATAATAATTTATATAATAATATAATGTAATAAATATAAAATATAATAATAATAAATTTTTTTACAATAATAAATATAATAAACAGTAAAATATAATATAATAAAACATAATGTAATAAATTACAATTTGAAATAGCCAAAATTGAAACAAGTTCCATTTCGCTTCCTTTTTCCTTTATATATATATATATATATATATATATATATATATATATATATATATATATATATATATATATATATATATATATATACATATATATATATATATATATTTATATTATATATATATATATATATATATATATATATATCGAAATCCCGGATATGGAAAAACCATTACCTACAAAATGTTGGTAAACTCTCTTCTATGTATCTGCTTTGTTATTAAAACAACCTTCAGGAAGATAATCGGTATTAGTCCACTTTTTTGTATATGAAAAAGGCTTTTTTGTATATATATATATATATATATATATATATATATATATATATATATATATATATATATATATATATATATATATATATATATATATATATATATATATATACATATTGAAATCCAGGGTATGGAAAAACCATTAACCTACAAAATGTTGGTAAACTCTCTTCTATGTATCTGATTTGTTATTAAAACAACCTTCAGGAAGATAATATATAAGTCCATTTAGATATATATAATATATAATATATAAGTCTATATATTATATATATAATATATAGACTATATATTATATATATAATATATAGACTATATATATTATATATATATATATATATATATATATATATATATATATATATATATATATATATATATATTATATATATTTATATATATATATACATATTTTATTATATAATATATAAGATAATATATAAGTCCAGTTAGATATAGACCTATAATGTAATTAGTCTTTTAAGCCCTAAAAATAATAAAGAGTAGACTTAGTAGCTTAGTAATACCTTCCCATGATATGGTTTTAGTCCTGGATTCATTTCTGAAAGCTCTATTCACCTAATTAAACTACTTTCCAAGAGATCAAGAAGCCCCAGAAACTAGGATTTCATCAAAACGATATAAACTGTTCATGATGATGAATTGTTGGTAAATGAGTAACTCTCTTTCATGGTAATTTTCAGGGTAATTGTTGGTAAATGAGTAACTCTCTTTCATGGTAATTTTCAGGGTAATTGTGGGTAAATGGGTAACGTTGGTAATTGTTGGTAAATGAGTAACCCTCTTTCATGGTAATTTTTCATGGTATCTTTCATGGTAATTTTCATGGTAAAAGGCCCTTTTATCCTTTACCAACGTTTTGTAGGTTAATGGTTTTTCCATACCCGGGATTTCGATATATATATATATATATATATATATATATATATATATATATATATATATATATATATATATATATATATATATATATATATATATATATATATATATATATATATATATATATATATATATATATATATTATATATATATATATATATATATATATATATATATATATATATATATATATATATATACATAATTAATGGTATGGAAAATACCATTAACCTACAAAATGTTGGTAAACTCTCTTCTATGTATCTGCTTTGTTATTAAAACAACCTTCAGGAAGATAATCGGTATTAGTCCACTTTTTTGTATATGAAAAAGGCTATCTTAGGGTTCTTAGGGGATTTATTGCCGAATCACTTGGCTTAATATTAATTATACATTCATAGGCAATTTTATGAAAATAGTAACTATTTAAATATTGATTAATATTTATAATTTTAAATATATAGGTGCTATCCAAATAATAAACAAGGCTTTTTTGTCATCGAATATTAAATAAGTTTGCTGAGAATTTTCATAATAGAATAGATTTTCGTCGTTTTTTTTATTGATTTTTATAGTTGTTTTATAACATTTGTTTGGAATGAAATTGGCTAAATGTATTCTCGTCCATTTACGCTGTGTGCTAAAGGACTCAAACAAACACTTATTATGATTATTTATGACTATTTTATTATTATTTTATTTTTTATTATTTAAGGCGATTTTCATCATTTTTATTTATTTTCATACTTTTCATATATCTGTTTTGAATGGATTCACAAAAATTTATTCTCCACCATTTGCCCTCTGTGCTAAAGAACACAATCAAATACAAGAAAGAATGTGAATAGTTTTTTCACCAAATGAACTACGGGGCTTTAGGGCTATTTTACTATTTAAATTATTTAGACTTTATTATTTAGGGTAATTTTTTACTGATTTTTGTACTTTTTATACTTATTTCTTAACATTTGTTTTAAATGATATTGACAAAATGTATTCTCATCGATTTACTATCTATGCTAAAGAACCCAACCAAACGCAAGAACAAATCCAAACATTTATTTCACCAAAGGATTGCTGAGGCTTTAAGGCTATTTTACTTATTTAACGGTATTAGGGGTTTAGGGCTATTTTATTATTTAAATTATTTACGGCTATTTTATTATTTATTGTTTAGGGCTGTAGGATGATTTTTTTTTTTTATTGATTTTTACACTTATTTCACAACGTTTGTTTTGAGTAGAAATTAACTAAATGTATTCTCATTCATCTACCCTCTCTGCAAAGAACATAACCAAACACAAGAAAAAATATGAATATTTATTTTACCAAATGGATTGCAGGGCTTTCTTGTGTATTCTATTAGTAAGACTGACAGTCTAAAAATAACGTTTTTTTTAGAATTTGGCGGTTTTCCAACTGCAATGCTATTGTCACATTTGGCTCGAGGGTTATATGCTGCAAAGCTATTTTCACTGCACATTACGATTGTGGAAGCCCCCCTTCTCCAGATTTTCCAACAGACCTCTTCCCTGTAATAAAAAAGCAACAAAAATACGCTTTTGTGTGTTTCCCCCTCCCCCCTCATAGGAAAATATTCTAATCTCTTCTGAGGGTTGAATCTATGTGTATATCTGGGTATAAGGGATTACCAAATCTAAAAAAAAAACGTTTGTAGGAATATCTACTATGTGTAATCTACTTACAAAAATCTATATGCAAAGTTGAACCGCCCTTGGCACAAATGCAAATTTATTTTTTTATTTATAGTTACACATAGCTTATCGCTTTAACAATTAATTAGGTCTCTTAACAATTAAAGGGTTCTCTTCTTGTATTTTGATTGTCAGGGAAAAGCTGTTCTTGGTTAATTTATGTTGAGCCTTTAAAATGTTTAGATTATAATTTAGCTTTAATTTCTTTCTCCACTTTCTTCTTTCGAATAAACCAGCTCTTACTACTTCCTTGGAAAATGTTTAAGCATGTCTCAACTTCGAGTAAAAGGAAGAAAAATAAGGGATTCAGAGCCAAGATTTGTTTTTATTATATAAAAATACAGGCACTTGTATGATCTACGCCCTACCGCTCTAGTTGTTCATTCATTAACGCATTGCAAAACCGGTTTTTTCGTTAGTTTCTTTAAGCTTACCGTGTGACAAGACAATGACAGAATGGATGGAAAAAATATAGTTTGAGCTATGTGTTTCCACATTAGGGGGGGGGGGGTAAAGTATTATACAGTTTGAAGTTAGAAAACAATTCTTAATACATAATATGCAGAATAATTGTACCTAACAGATTAGGCATGCATACCCGCTTTACTTTACCCCCCCCCCCCTTATGTGCAAATATAAAGCCCAAATTTATTGCTAAATTATTATATTTTTATGATACTTAGGTATATTTCATTAGGATTTAGCGTCAGAAAAACATGTTAGAAGAATATTAGGTAGGATGTAGATCATACAAGTACCAAAAAATATTTTTTGGGTAAATCTTATTTCCCGTGCTTCTTGGGAGGGTGTAAAGAGGGAGGCTTTGAATTGATTGGGATGGAAAAGGAGGAGTAGCGTGCATAGCTGTATTAGCCTCAGGCATGTTGATGCTGCTGTGAGTTGCTACTTGCTAGTAGTAGTTGTAGCAGTATTTCGCGAAACATTGGGCATAATATTGTATTTTCGACGCCCAGAGGTCGTATTTGCGATTTTCACACTTAGAGATAATTGTCAAAAAGCTAATGATAAGTTTTTTTGCCAAATTAAGGATCAACAGTGTAATCGAGAGAATCAAAGTATGACAGGGCATATAATGCCCCACTGATCCTCCCTCAGAGAGCAATATAGCTAAACCCTTTTTCTTTTTTTTGTCCCACCTCCTCTCCAGTCGGTAACAGAATACCCTTTCCACTTAAATCTACTTTAACATTAATGCCACTTACGCTAAATTCAAATCTTTAATTTGTTTTTAATTTGCCAAAAGTAATTGAGCAAAACAGCGTATGCTACTCAAGGCCATATCCAGGAGTTTTGTTTTTTTGGGGGAGGCACTTTTATTCGGGGGAGGTAGGCTTCAAAAAAATCTGAAGAAGATTTTATCTGAGTAATCTGAAGAAGACCGGAAGCTCAGTGGTTTAAACACAACTCTTGTAGAATAAACTGATAGATTGGGATTACAGGGAGAAGGAAGTGAAAATTGTGTGAAATATGAAAATTGTGAGGCACACCATAGTGAAGATGAAGTTCTATTGCAAATATAACGGAAACCAAAGAAGAATAAGATCAATTAATTTCGTCATCAAGTCAGTCTATAACAAAATTAGCATTGCAAAAGACCCAGAGCCGTTCCAGGGGGTATACTCTGGCGGGAAATTGCCCACTTTGATTCAGCTTTTTTTTGCTTATATCTGAGTCGCAAGGGGGTGCTGCAAAAATTTCTCAGGCATGTTGATGCTGCTGTGAGTTGCTACTTGCTAGTAGTAGTTGTAGCAGTATTTCGAAAAACATTGGGCATAATATTGTATTTTCGACGCCCAGAGGTCGTATTTGCGATTTTCACACTTAGAGATAATTGTCAAAAAGCTAATGATAAGTTTTTTGCCAAATTAAGGATCAACAGTGTAATCGAGATAATCAAAGTATGACAGGGCATATAATGCCCCACTGATCCTCCCTCAGAGAGCAATATAGCTAAACCCTTTTTTCTTTTTTTTGTCCCACCTCCTCTCCAGTCGGTAACAGAATACTCTGGCGGGGAATTGCCCACTTTGATTCAGCTTTTTTTTGCTTATATCTGAGTCGCAAGGGGGTGCTGCAAAAATTTCTCCTTGGGTGCCACCAACCCTAGGAACGGCTATGAGCAAACTTTCCGAAGAATTCGAAGATAGTAGATACCTTAATAAAATCAGAGGCTCGGTGGTATAACGCAGCACTCGTAGACTAAACAGATAGATAGACTGAGAAGGGATTGAAATGACTATTGTGACAGAAAGCATAGTGGAAAGTAGTTGAATTAAAAACTTAATTGCCTATTAACAACTGAAATCACAGATACATTAGGCCCGTTTTTACATCTAAGATCTTAAGCACTAAGATCTTACATCTAAGATCTTACATCTTTCTGATTATCGTTTTTTAACTCATCTTTGTTCTAAGATCTTACAGCTCACTGATGTTAGCAAAAAGTGTGAAGACCGCCACTGTTTTCCCATATAGAACAATGATGAGAGAACTTTGATGATCTACTCATCATTGTTCTCAGACTGCTGATCAGAGCAGAATGATGAAAGAAGTTTGCACAAAAACGACCAAAGATGTAAGATCTTCGTTCAAAGATTTCACTTTTAAGCGTTTTCTGACAAAAGATGTAAGATCTTAGCACATTCATGAGTGAAAAAACAGGCCTATTACAGATATCTGAAATAACAGGGTAAAAATTAAAGCATGGGCAGCTGTGCAGTTTTTTATGCAAAGCTTATAAGCAAAGCTATGCAAAGCTTATATTTCCTCTAGACAAATGCTAAAGGAAATTCGACTGTAGGAAACCGCCTTGAGGTTCTATTTTGTCAATTTTTTCACTTAAGTTCCAGCTTTTAGGTCTCGACTGTTTTCTGTGTGACCATTTTCTGATGACGAAGTCCGAAGTCCGAAGTAGTTGTTCAGAATGGGGTGGTTGCTGATAAACACGAATTACCCAAGCCTTTATGCAATTTACCTAATCGGGGTGGAACTTGATCTCTGGGCACTTGTACTCCATTTCCAGGTACATGTCAGGCAATCACTCTGATAAGCATGTTAGGAATCTTGGTGATTATGTCGAATATCTGGTCAGGTGAAATAGGACCATGTTGAATAACCCATTAAAAATTCAGGATCATTAAGGGTTGAGAGCCTCTGTCTTATACAATTACGCAGCATCAAGAAAACCAGTCTATACAATCATCATATGGACTACTAATTACATGCTATTTCTTTCGTTCAATAAGAATAAAATGAGGAAATAATATCGATTTTTTTTTAATTCCAGTATTAAAGAAAGTCAAACTGAAGAGAAATTATCCTTGGACAATATAAAAAAAATAATAATTAAAAAACAACAATAAAACGAGGCTGATTTTCAACCAGTGAAAAAAATGCAGCGAAAAGACAAACACAAATATTTTGGCAAGGACGTCTGCCAAGCCGTCCTCAGTGCTCAAGTAAAACTTAGCAAAATCTAAGGTTCAGAAGCGGTTTAGGGGGGGGGAGGGGGTACTTATCCCGTGCACAGAAAGTTTAGGTGCGCAAAATTTTAAATAAATAATATAACGGTTATAATAATTGTGTATTTTTTTAACTTTTTTTTAATTAAAATAAAGTAGAGGGTGCAGTTTAAAAATAAAACTAATTAATTAATTAAAAAAAATAAATAAGAAATGAAAAAATTAAATAATAAAAATTAAATCAATAATTAAATAATTTAAACAACAAATAAAAAAAATTATTCATTAATTAATAAACTGAAACTTATTTTCTTAGTAAATGCGAATTTTGTTAAAATTTGGCCTGAAAATTTTGTGGGATACAGGAGGGGGGGGGGGTAAGTAAATGCGAATTTTGCCCCGGGCTTAAGAGTGACCAAAACCGCCACTGCTAAGTTTTTTTTTATTAAGATTGCTTTTACTTTGGATTACTAAAACCCAAAGCTCAGGACTGAAATTACAATATCTTTGGAAAAATCCAAAGGAGGGGCGGTCCTGGACATCAGTGAAGATTTACCGGGTTTTTCTAAGATGCTTTTTCTTAAAAAATTCTTAAGATCTTTACTAAGAAAATATTTTTCTTAAAATCTCAAAAGATTTTTTAAAGATTCTTAAGATCCTTTAGGGTTTACACACTCACCAACCAAAAAACAATTACAACTTAATTTAAATCAAATCAAATCTGTTTTCCTCTTCTCGCCAAAGGTCGGACTTGTGTGAATATTGGCTCTAGAGATGTGATTTCCAACGCGGGGCACAGGCCCCACCGGTGGGGTATTGCAATATTTTGGTGGGTCATAGGCAGGATGCATGAACCTCGATTTTGAAAAAAAGCAACTCTTTACGTGAAGGACGATTCATATGAAAAAAAAAAAAAAAAAAAAAAAATATTAAAATAATCTATTGAATTTAATAATATGGAAGTTCATTATGTTGTGAATGACCTGAAAAGTTATTTATTTTGTTGTGTGTAAATATGCTATTTTCAATTTTAATATTTTAGTATGTGTACCGATGACGGTCGCTGTATATGTGATTCAAATATCTGGACTTTTGTATCTGTTTTTTCACTGTCTAATAAATGGATTCATCCCAATTTGAAAATTTTATTTGTTCGTCATAGAACGGCAGTGTGGTCTAAGAAAAGAACACCCAATTCAAGGTGTTATGTCGAAAATACATTCATATGCGTTTAAAGAGCAAAAAAGATGCATGATAGTATTGTAATAAATTGTGTTATATTTAGTTATATTGTATAAATGTTATATTATTTATTGTATAAATGTTATATATTTATGCTATATTGTAATAAATGTGTTATATATAAATTATTTTTATTGTATAAATGTTATATATTTATATATTATATATTATATATTATATATTTATATATATTATTTTTATTGTATAAATGTTATATATTTATGTTATATTGTAATAAATGTGTTATATATAAATATGTGTTATAAATTGTGTTATATTATATGTGTTATAACACAATAAATTGTGTTATATAAATGGTGTTATATTTAGACAATGTTTTTCATCAGTATAAAAAATGCCAAGAGGACGACCCGAAAGAGGTACGAAAGAGGTACCCGAAAGTTAATGGCCTTTGGCCTTTTGACCTTCCTTCAGGTGAATATACAAAATTTTGAATAGCAAAATTTGAGAATCATTTTCAATTTTTTTTTTGGGGGGGTGGGGTGGGGCATGACCTAAAATAGGTTGGGAACCACTACTCTAGACTATTTTTGGTTTCAATATTCTCATTTGGGTCTAAAAAAAAGTCACAAACCCTTGCCCATTATCTCCTTTGGGTAGAAATTTCTTAAACTTTTTGTCATTGCTTTTTCAGCTAAAAATGGCTCGTTCAGAAGTACCCAGAAGGTCAGAACATCTTTCCAAAGTTGAAGAAATGAGGAATCATATCATTGAACTGGAAAAACAGGTAACTGGGCTATTCTCCCCGATGTCGATAATCTTTCAGAGGACATCTCCTCTATAAGGTTATAAAGGCTTAAAAAAGATATCCACATGACCAACACAAAGAAGGCTTATTTTTATTTCTGACTTTTTGCAAAAATTAATTTAAATTTTTTTTTCATAAAATAAGTTTTTCAAGAGTAAAGAGCTCCATTAAACTGAAAACGAGCAGAAACGAAGTCAAATAATCTTCCAAACGTAAATCTACTACAAATAACCATAATTAAATATCTGAAACCCAAAACGAGCAAAAATTACAATAAATAACCGAGTCAAACTCAAATCGATGAGAAATTCGCATGATTAGGGCTAATAACCCCCATTTCTTTCCAAGACCAGAACATAATTTGCACTTTACTGAAAAAAAAAATCTTAATAATTTTTTGATTTTTTAAAGTTAAAGAAGTGAAAACATTTAAAATACATTTAGGAAGTTTAAGGAATTTTTAAGGCTTTATTGTATTATTTATTTGTATGATACATTTAAAGAGGTTTACAACCCTTGGAGTGGCTTAATTTTGTGAATTGTTTGGTTTATTGAGTTTTAATTTGCACGTATTTCCTCTTGTTTTTGTATGTTTTTTTTCTTTCATTTTCTTTCTTGTTGTTATACTCCATCGTCATGCTTTGTATTTTTGATGGGTTATAAAATAAATATTATATATATATATGTATATGAAAATTCACGAAAATGTATGGGAGAAGGGGCCGGTATTTTTTCAGTTTTTTATGGATGTGCAAAAAAGAATATTTTTCATAGTGTAGGGAGGGCATTCGCCCCTGCTGCGAACCACTGTAGGAAGTCAAGTTGTCTTCACTTCTGTAAATGAGGGTAAATATATCGCGCTCCGAGAGGAACAGCAAGTGGTGAAGAGTGGGTGGGCTCCGGGCCAGGATTTACGCATAGGCCTATTAGGTCCGGGCCTAGGGGCACACAATGCCGATGGGCCAAAAAAAAAAACGCTGAGCGATTTTTTTTTTTAACAAAAACTGGACTCATGTGATTTATCGTCAAAATGGCGGGTGAACTTTGCAGCTGCGCTGTCTATTCACAGAAAAGTGATTTTAAAACGAAACGGGAATTCTGTAGCCACTTATAAACTGTCAGGTGTCTCCCAAGAATGGGAGCTGAGAGCTCGGTATCACCTCTCTCTTGCGTTACTTTTGGCTCATCACTCATCAGTTGTCTTCTGTTCAGGGCTTCCGCTATCACGAATTTTCGGGGATATCCTCGTAAATCGCTTGAGCCTAGGGGCACCAAAGACTTAAATCTGGCCCGGGCGGGCAGCCCTCTGATGGCAGTTTATTTGTATTTTGTGCAACAAAGAATTCCCGTTGAGAAAACACCCTTAAGCCTAGGCCGTGAACGTCGTCTTGAATACCCTAAGGTCTGACCCTAATTTGATCGTCTACACTCTCTTTTATTGATTTTCTCACAAATTTTGATTGCATGACGGCAAATAAATGTTTATTTTTTTACTGTTCTTTGTTTAAAAAGAGACCTACTTAAAAGTCGATTCCTTTTATTAGTTTAATTAATACGATGAAATAAGAAGTCAGGAACAATGGGGTTGGTAAAAAGGTGAATTATAAAATCAAAAACTTTCCTTTTGTCTTGCTTTCTTTTGTTCGTACTTAAATTCAATTTTCTGACTTAAGCTTCTTAATTAAAAGTTAATTGAATAGTATTCATCAAAGTCTCATTGATATGCTCTTAATTTAGGTTAGTTTCCCTCTCGGGAAGTATGAAAAAGTTTATATAAACATGGACTTTTCAAAAATAGAATTCTTCGGTATGTCCCTAGCAAGGGACATACCGTCCCTTGCCGTATCCATTTTTTTTTGGGGGGGGGTAATAAATAAAACTTTACAAAACACATCAAAAGTTTTTTTGTTGGCGTTTTTTTTATGTTTTTACGATTAAGAAAAACATTTCATGGGAGGAGGGCTCTACAACCCCCCCCCCGGATACGGCCTTGGTCCTTTTCTATGATATTTTTACTTAAATTTACGATAAATATCGTAAATAATATCGCACTGATCCTCAAAAACAGGCTTAATTACTCCATTGAAAACTCAAAATTTATCTTAGGAGGATTGGGGTTGGATGTTTTTGGTTCTTTATTCTGCTGAATTCCCCTTGATAATGATATGGCAACACTGCTCCAAAGCTCAAACCTATGTAATGAAAGTGATGCAATGTTCCAAACAGAGGTAGTCCTAATTCCACTTTCTCAGATCACTTCAAAGGGACTCTATATCAAACAGTTCGTGGTAATGAACTGGAAGTAAGGAGCGACCCGACTCAATAGTAACCGAAACTCTAAAACACGAAATTTTGGTACGAATAGATACATCAAAAGAATCGAATTTTTATGCTAATTATAAATATATCAGTTTCATCAAGTTTAGTTACGTTTAAGTTACGTCATGAAGTTAGCGCTAATTTTTTTTATTACTTTCAAAAGAGCTATTTATTCTAAATAGGCCTTTGTGATTCAGGGGTAATTCTTAAAGAACTGGAACAAAATTGGAACTTCAGCGTAAAGAGTGAGGAATTGACCAGGGGGGCGAACCTCCTCATATACGTAATAATTTCTTTTCATTTTAAGTTTTAATGTTGCTCCTTGCTTTCAGTTGAAAAAACTTGTTTTTTTATTTAATCTGTTTAAGGAAATACAAGAACTACAAGAATTACTTTTCTTTGACTTTCTTTTTGTTTAGAAAGAGACACTTAGAAGTTGATCCCTTTCAATTATATATAGTATAATTAAGTATAATTAAGAGGAAGAGGAATAGTATAAGAGGAAGAGGAATTAAGAGGAAGAGGAATAGTATAAGAGGAATAGTATAATTAAGAGGAAGAAAATAGAGGGCAAGAACAGTGGGATTGGTAGAAAATAAATTGCAAAACGAGGAGCTTTTCTTCTGTCTTGTTCCCTTTTGTTCGTTTTACTCAACTTAAAATTCAATTTTCTGGTGTTAGTTCCTTAATTATTATTTAATTCAATTCTTGTAGGTGAAATCGTTTTCATATGCTCTTTAATTAGGCTATTCAAAAACGCCCCTTTCCAGAAGTGCAATAAAGTTTATGTTCTAACTTTTTCAAGAATGGAAATCTTTGGTGCGTTTACGATATATATAGGAAGATACAAAGGAATTTTGATTGCAGGGGGAGCGGAATAGTAAAAAAAATTGATTGATGATTTGAATAAGTAATGTCCATAAATTCGGTAAAATTTGGCCTTCCATGGGGAAGAGCTGTGAAGCTCTCCCTATTCTGCATCCGTCTCTGTATATATGATAGTTTTTTTCTTTTAATGCGTCCACTTAATCGAAGGTCGAAAATATGCAAAAACTTTTAGAATTCGAAAAAGACAAGGCGCTTCTTTTTGGCGAAATACCAGTCTTTCAAACACTTGTGCAATATCTATTTGGTTCCATATACAACCCTCAAAAACGCTTTCAGTAAAGCGCTAGTTAGAGTTTGGCGTAATGAGTGGGAGTTTATAAAGTCCACTTGATATGCTTTTTAATTAGATTATTTAAAGACACACCCCTACCCCCCCCCCCTCCCAAATAAAGTCTAAAGAAAAATATTCTAGAATTTCTACAAAATGGGATATTGCGTTACATTATTGGCAATGCTAATTTACTGGGGTTAGTACAAAAAATGACCTAAGTTTTGAATAAGAAATGCCCATAAATTTGGTAAAATTTCGGATTCCATGGGTGGGAAGATGGGCTTTGAGGCCCTCCCTATTCTGGTTCTGTCTCTGTATCCTTCTTTTAATGCGTCCACTTACCGGAAGGTGAAAAAATATGCAAAAACTTATAGTTTTCGAAAAAGACAACGCGCTTCTTTTTGGCGAAATACCATTCTTTCAAACACTTGCAATTTCCATTTGGCTCTATTTATTACCCTCAAAAATACCTTCAGTAAAGCGCTAGTAAAAGTTTAGCGTAAAGAATGGGGGCTTCATTTAAGTCCGATTGATATTCCCTTAAATTATTTAACAACATACCTCCCCCTAAGGTCGTATCCAGTGGGTGGGGGGGGGGCTTGGGGGTTTAACCCCCTTCCCCCAGAAATTTTTTTTTGTCCGATTCGTAAAAATGTAACAAAAATGAATGTAAACAAATTTTTGATCCGTTTTTAAAGTTTTTTTTAACCCCCCCCCTAAAAAATAATGGATACCAAAAATGTTGTAAGAACTTCAAAATGGTATCCTGCGTTACGTTACTGTCTATGATAATTTACTTAAATAACAATAATAGTAATTGTATTGAAAATTGGTTCGACCATGTATGAAAAATATTAACGTTACATTAACACAATTCTACAGTTAAACAAAAACATCTTATTTAAAAGGGGAAGAGGGTAAAAGAAACGTTAATTCTTCGTTTGAAAAAGGACACTCTTTGGAAGTGGAGTCCTTTCAGAAGTTAATTTAGGGAAAACAAGAGGTCAAGGATAATGGGGTGGGTGATGATGAAATTGGCTAGATGAAAAAGATTTTCTATTGTTCTCTGTTCTTCATTGTACTCTGACTGAAATTCAATTTTCTGGTCTTAATTCCGAGACTACTCATTAATCAAATCCGTGTCCTTGAGCTGGTCTTTGTTTTAACGTAACTAGGTTTCAAGGATGGTAGATTATGTGAAATAGAGGGTAAAATTAACTTGCTGTTATTTTGTTGTAAAAGATTTTCTGGAGACGTGTAAATTATTTTTGAAAACTGATTAATTCCGAATTAATTATTTTTTATTGAAATTTGAATCCGTTTTGAAAATCAACATGCGATGCGTTATCATTTTTAAATGGTACCTTTATCTTTTGCCAGGTAAGTAAGTAGGAAATAATGACAAAGACCACACTGCCTTTCCATCGTATAACACTGCCTTTCGACGGTGAATAAAATATCATATACAGCTTACGCGAAAATTTCGGCCATATTTCGGGGTATAAACCATCGTGAGGGCGTTTTGTGATGACTTTGTTTGTTTCTATTAGTGTTTTGAATGGCTCTCCTTACTTTAATAATTTTGATCAAAAGTTTGAATTGAGTCTTTTAATTGTATTTATATGTTATTATATTATATTATTTTATATGTTATTATATTATATTATTCTTTTTTTGGGGCCCTGTGGTTTATGTGTGCAAAATATACTATACTGTATGCAGGGCCGTATCCAGGATTTTTGTTCTGGGGGGGTTTTACTAATTTTTGACATTTTTTTGGGGGGGGGGGTTACTAATTTTTGACTCAGTTTTCGACTAATGTTACTGATTTTTACCTAGGTTTTACTAATTTTCGACTTATTTTCAAGTCTGTCAAAAATTTCGGGGGGGGGGGGGTTCAAACCGGGTAACACCCCCCCCCCCTGGATACGGCCTTGACTGTATGTATGTATGTATTTCCAAAAAAGCCGTCGGGCCATAGAAAAAAAAAACAATAGACTATACTAACCAATAGACTACTTTTGATTCTATAGCCTAAATATTCACTTAGGTTGTATATTATATTTTATTTACTGTCTTCAATAAATCATCGCTATCTTCGTAAATGTCGGATGTATGTCGGATTTTTTTGTTTGGGGGGGGGGTAAATAATAAAAAGAATTTTGGTTAGAACAAAAATAAAACAAATTTTAATGGGTGGTTCGAAGAAGAAGAGACCAAAAATTAAAAAATGATGCCAGGGGGATCCCGGGCCCTTAGCCTCTCAGCTTACGTCCCTGCATTATGCATTAGCTCTCCAGCACCTCCAGAGGCGCATGGGAGGGGGGGGTCAGTGAGTAGCACCTACTATCCTCTCCATTACGACGTTGCGTAGATGTCCTCAAACTCTAGGATTAGACTCATCTGAAGGGTTCTTTAGACGACTATACACATGCCCATGTCCAGGATTTTTGTTCAGGGGGAGGGGTCAAAAATCTTTGAGAACGCGTCAAAAATGTGCTTTTATGCATTTTTGTTACGTTTTTACGACTCGGACAAACGTTTCGGGTTGGGGGGGGTCAAACCCCTTAACCCCCCTACCTCCTGGATATGGCCTTGACTATACACTAGCGTAATACAATCGTGTGTCATAATATTTATAATAAGTGTAAAAATATACTAAAGTAAAAACCTCAGAATAGAAACTAATGAGGCAAGTTACAAATTATCAAAATTTTCTATGTAGTAACTAAATAAATAAAGAAAAAAAATACATTGTGACCATATAGCTCTTTACTTTACTGTTGATACGTTAATAACTAAGAAAATTGCTTTCACTCAAGTATCAAAACTACAAGTTTGATTATTCATACCAGCAAATATGAAATTCCATAAAAAGAAATCGCTTTTGCAAAAAGAAATCATAAAAAGAAATTCCTGCAGAAGCGAAATCAAAGAGTTCCATTTTTTCCACAAAATAATTTTTCAAAGAAAAGTAAAGCTTCATTAAGCCAAAAATGAGCAGAAATAAAGTCAAATCTTCCAAGCGTAAAACTACCACAAATCATCATCAGTAAATTAATGAAACCCAAAACGAACCAGAAATTATTATAAATCACCCGAGTCAAACTAAAAACTAGCAAAAATTAACATGAGTAGGGCTGACAACCCCCATGCCTTCCCAAGACCAGAACATAATTTGCACTTGACAGCAAAAAAAAAAAAAAAAGGCCATGGATTGTCAGTTATATGCATATAGTAATATTTATTCCTTTAAGTTCAATAATTTTTCATTTATTAAAGTAAAAAAAGTGAAAATGTCTAAAATGTATTTTTTAAAAGATAAAACATTTAAAATGTAAGGGCACTAGAACTCACTATTTTCAATGGAATGAGCCCCTTTCAAAGTTTCTATGACAGCTCCTTCTATACGAAGTGCTCTGGTCTAAAAAAAAAGAAACAGAAAAGTAAAATAACAAAAATAAATTATAATACATTGTTCCCACATCGCTCTTTAGTTAGGCATCAATTTAGTTAAGAGTTCTTTAGTTGCGCTGCCTATGATATTTGTAATTTATGTATATAATTTCTAAATATATAAGAAAAGGAATCGATCAAAAATGGGGTTTTTAAGGCCAAACGGGAATACTGAATAAATAAACAAAGCGAATATTTCAGTTTTTTTCAGCACTTTTCTTGAATATATAATTTTTTCCGCGCTGAAGAAGAGAGCCGGTTGTTCTCCCGAAATATTCGCTTTGTTTCTTTATTCAGTATTCTCGTTTGGCCTTAAAAACTCTATTTTTTATCGTTTCCTTTTATCGTTTTCGCTGGTTTCGAATAGTCCAAGACCCTTGAATGATTACAGGAACATGTCAAAAAAAAAGTATGAAGGGTGCAAATTGTTTACAAGATTTATTAGAGTGAAATAGCAATATGAAAAAAAGGAAGAAAAACCTGTATCTAAATAGACTAAAGAATAAAATGAATTTTTTCCCTGCTACCTGGACACTGATTTCCTCTGTTTCCTAAAATACTTTTGGAATATAAAACTAACGTTCTTGGTATCTTGATTCAGCGCTCTTTGTTTCTAAGTTGAATTTGTAGTGCCATATATTTCTCTAAGAAAAGTTTCTATCAAAACTTTTATAGCAATCGATTTCCCCAAAGTTAGAAATGCTATTTAGAGGCGTCTTAAAGCATTTTGTTTGAAATTTTTCTTTGGTTTGACATGCCGGTTAAGAATTCGCTTTATAAACTGGGGATCAAAAAATAAAAATGTGTGGGGGACCTAAGAATTTTTTAGCACATATTTTCGAATTCGCCTGGAAAATAGGGGGTCGGGAATCGATCTAATACGAATTACCGAATCTCTCATGCTTGTAGTTATCTTGGTAAAATTACTCTTGTCTGCATGGAACGCACCGTAAAGCACTGAATACGGTTTTTGGCACCTTTGCTAAGGTGCTGATGGTAATTATAAGGTTATTGACTGTTGCTGTCTTATGAAGCATGAGTTTCTGCTGGTTTCCTCACCTATAATGTGGGGTAGAAACCCACCAAGCTTATACAAATCTGAAAAATAAAAACATATCCTGATAGGAGAGAAGGTGCAAAATCGAAGCAATACGAGAAAATAAAACAGCAAGTGAAATATTCAAAAAATAATAGAGAAAATAATTAGTAAAGTTTTGACATCTCAAGGAGAGGGTTGGACTCAAACCTTACCTAGTAAGCTCATATTCTGGGAAGTTGTGATCACTATCGATACTTGGGTTACACCAGAGTTGCTTGTGGTGCCGCAAATTGTGCAAAAAATTAAAATTAAATTTAGCCAACTAAGCATGTCTGTTTCCTACTATTTCCTACTGATTTGTATAACCCAAATAGTTTTGTGGCAAAGATTGCGTGGTGTGGTGGATTTGGGTGGTATTACTGCCTCAAATGTTTTAAGGTGACAAATTTCCCTCGGTCCTGGGGTCTTACGAAAAAGAAGAAGGAGAAAGTTTTTTTTCCTTTGACATGACAGTAGATGGAATGAAATAGAATGGTGAATACAATGAAATGGAATGAAAATTTCGAAACGAACTGCTAAACTTGGCTTCTTGTCACTGTTGATTGCCCTTGAACCTTGATTTGTCATCCTAAATTACCCTTTCCGCTCTTTCTCGAGATCTAATGATGTGGCCTATTTTTGAATTTAAAAAGTTTCGGCCTGATTTCCGTCATTAGTGCTACTACGATTAGTCTATCTGTCTCCCCAAGGACGTGAATTTATTGATTGTAGTTTGCATCAAAATAGGGACGGGAGACACTTTAGGAAAGCTTAAATATCCGTAGCAGGGTGCTTACTTCCGAAAGACTCGTGAGCGTAGACAAGTCTTCAATAAGGCTTGAATCTATTAAATTTAGTTTACATAACTATACGGTTTTAAAGCTATTTCACATTACACCCTCCATAAAGTAAGTATGTGAAACGGGGTATAATGGTTTTTCTGGTGCTCTCATTTGTTTTTTTTTTTTTTTTTTTACATATTTTAAAATAAACTTAAATATTTTATCAATTGAAAAAGTTGAAAAAGACTTACTGAAAATTGAAAAAGACTTACTGGATAAAAAACTCGAGGTGGTTTCTCAGAGAAAAGTCATCAACGCCATCTACTGAGTTTTGTTTTGGTTTTACTGCTGTTGCCATGGTATCATAGCTTTTTTGGTTTTAATTTTAAATTTGTATTTTGCTTTAAGTCAAAATTTAAACGATTTTTTTATGATTATCAATTTTTTTTATGATTTTTTTTTAAGGCTAGAGTGAAATTCTAATGTCTTTGAAGTTCTAATGTCTTGTCAAATTTCCATACTCTATTGCGGCAGACTTCTTTTGGACTTAAAAAGTCTCAGCTTGATTCCGTCATTAGTGCCATAACTGATTCAATCCTTAATAGGGCGTGAATTGACTCTTGTTTGCATAAATTAGGAAGATTATTTAGGAATATAATTGGCATTGAGATCCAATTCTGAAGAAATCATCGATGTGGCGGTGATTTTGCGCTGGGGGAGGGGCGACAGCAGAAAAAATCAAACAGGAAAACAAAAAAAGAAAAGAGGAGAGTAAAGAAGTGCATTGCGTGAAACATTTTCTAAATTAAGAGGAAAAGTCGCATAAGCTCTTAAGAGGAAAAGGCTTTCCTCGTAGCTCTCATGACCAACATGGTGTTGAAAAAAATACAAGTTAGAAAAAAAAAATGTTGTATTTATTGTATAAAACGTAAAGTGAATATATCTATCACGTGCAGTGAATCACATTTGCCATTTGAGGAGGACCCCTGTATTTTCCTGTGCTCATCACAAGACTGTAAACCTTCAATCACTTTGATTCGACGACAATTAGTTTTAGGATATAGCCCCAGGACTGGCTTCAGCTATTTTGTGAAAAGACCAGGGTCGTATCAAGGATTTTTTTCGGGGGTGGGGGGGGGGTGTTACAAAAAAATAAATAAAAAGCGCTTCCAAAAATTGTTTATATTCATTTTTGTTACGTTTTTACGAGTCGGATAAATATTTTTTGGGGGGGGGGGCCAAATCCCCTAAACCCCTGGATACGGCCTTGGAAAGGACATACAAAAACTGAGGCAAACTGAAAGTTACGGAGTTTCTCCCGAACAAGTTTGGGTTACGGGAACTCTCTTCTTGTTCATCGAATGTACGGAGACGTGACTGGGAACATGAACGTAATATAGAACGTTGATCTGAAGGTAGTAGACAAGCCTTGTCACTTGCGTGAGCTACATTGTTTATCAACCAAGGCTGTATCCAGGGGAGGGGATTACCGGATTTGAATCTCCCCTCTGGAATTTTGTCCGACTTGTAGAAAAGTAACAAAATTGTAATAAACAAATTTTGGATGCGTTGTAACTTGTCTATTATATAAAACACACTCGAGAAGTGAAGTTTGGTGACAATAAAATATGATGAAAATATAATATTTTATTAGCAAAAATGTGAAGGTCATTTGTAAATTATTAAATTGGAAGCTTCAGCGTCGGCTGGCCGTCTCAAAGACACAGAAAAATTAATTATTAACGCGATTGTTGACCTAGTTCATTTTAGTTCATTATTGACACCATTCTTGAGGAGACCAGTTAATTTGCTTTGACTAGTGATAGAACAGTGTCTCACCATGGATGTTCAATAATCATTCCAGATTGTTGGAAGGGCTACAACACAACTGAGCTGGAACAAGCAGGTTTCATTCATTTGAAATTTAACCACAAAAATTATTTTGTCGACCCTGAAACCGGCGCCTCTGCCCAAAAAGTAGAGAGAATGTGGGGTTCTGCAAAGTGGAGGAACAAACGGCACCCAGGTACATCCCTCCGTCATTTAAATTCATACTTAGTAGAGCACATGTGGCGGGCGGCAGTAAAGGCAGAAGGCCTAGTTCCTTTTAACGCGATTCTTGAGAACATTTCTGCGTTCTGAGAGCGTATTTCCAAGTTGTACTTTTCACAATTTTCCTAATTAAGTATCCTATTTTCATAATATTTCTATTTTTTCATTAGGTTAAATAGGTTTAGTTAGGTTAAATAGGTTTGTTTAGGTTACGTATTTAATATATGCAATGTTTTACCACCACCCCCCACACCCACTCCCCACCCCCTAATGTGCAAATATATAGCCAAATTTGTTTCTAAACTATTATATTTTCATCATAACATGGGAATTTCGTAGGCGGGTGCAAAAAGGGAGGCTTTGAATAGATTGGGGTGGAGGAGGATCGTGCGTAGCTGTTGGCCTCAGGCGGCTTGGTGCTGCGGTGAGTTGTTAGTAGTAGTAGAAGTAGTAATTTTGTTTTATTTCATTACCATTCACCAATTTTCACTTCTCGGGTGTTTTTTATATAATAGACAAATACCGATGAGTTTTGTAAAGTTTTTGTAACCCCCCTCCAAACAAACAAAAACCTTGGGTTTGTCCTTGGTACTAACAACAGACAGAGTGTGGCCCGCCTGAATACCTTCATTCTCTTGCGGAAGGAGAGGGGCCGGAAGGGAGGAGCAAAAATCTCACTTTGACTTGATCCTTTCCTTCCGGAGCAGGGCAAGGAGAGTTACTCAATCTCCTTGAAGGAGAGTGAGTAAAAATCTCACTATTGGGCAGTATTTTTTTCTGAGCAACGTCCTATTGTTCCAAATGTTACATAATTTTTTTTAATTTTAGAGGGGGAGGAAAAATACTTGTTCTACCTGCTCACTCCATTCTCCTCCGATCGCCACTGCATGTCTAAAACCCCTTGAATTAAGAGTAGTTAACGCTTCCTTAATATGTTCAATCTTTTTAGACTTTTGTTTATAAATCCGGCTATTTTGGCTCTGTACCGGAATTATTAAGTTTTAATTAATTTGCAAACCAGTTGTTGGACCAGTGGTTTGACCAGTGGACCAAACCAGTGGTTTGGACCTTAAGGGTCTAGTGCCGCATCCTTTACCTTTTTTTTTTTTAAGAGCAAAAATGCAACGAAGGCACAATTTTTTCTTTAATTGATATATTTGAATATATTAATTTATTATTTATATATTAATAACTTATTCATTATAATAATATATAATATAATTATAGTACAATAATGTAATTATAATAAATAAATAATAATATAGCTTACTTATAATAATTTGTGTATTAATAAATTATTTATTTATAATAATAAAAAAAATTATTTATTATTAATTAATGTAAATTTATATATTGCAAAGGGGTCAAAGACGCTATAATAAGTCATAAAATGTTCATATCTAAAGAATTCGATTCTTAGCCACCTAAAAAGACACTCAGATAGTGATAAACCCTGTGTATAATGAAATGGAGCCGGGAACTACTTTCCTATTTTGATATCCCGTTTTCCTGTTGTTTCTTTTCCTTTTTTGCTGCTACCTTTAAGCCAAAAAATTAATATGTCTTTTTTCCAGCTTGACAAGGTTCATCCACTGATAAACCTTGTGGATAATATGGTGAAACTGGGTACATTATATTCAAAAGCTTCCCCACGGGATCATTCTTCTCCATTACCTCATATGCCAGAAACACGACAAAAAGAAGACACATATACCTCCGAAGAGAAGACCTCAGTAAGACCTCAAAAATCAGTAAGACCTCAGCTTAGTCACTATGATACATATGAAAGAAGGAATCCATTCCAAGAAGAAAGGAAACGTAGTAATTTTCCTAGTTCATCACATAGTAGATCTGGGAGCTATGTTGAGCCAATCGGTAAATCATCTCCACAATTTGGACCAAGACAGACTGTCATTGAAAAAGAGATCTCACATGTGCACGAGCTTTTGGCTAGAAGCTCAAAAGTAAGTTTGAATAATCCAATTTTAGTTTAATCAGTAATAATCTAAGTAAGTTTTATTTAATTAATTAAGTTAATTCAAAGTTTTAAACTTGGGACAAAGATAAATAAACTTTTAAATCAGAAGTTTCCAAAAGTTTGTTGTTTTGGGAGCAAGAATATATCCAGGATTTTGTTCAAGGGGGTGGGGGAGAGGTACAAAAAAATTACATCAAAAATTTGTTTATATGCATTTTTGTTCTTTGTGTACGATTCGGACAGATTATTTTGGTGGAGGGGGGGGGACTAAAACTGTTAAATCCCTTTTCCCCTGGATACACCCTTGTTTGGGAGCCTTCATATTAGTATTTTCGTATTTATTAGTATTTTATTATGTTTTATATAGTATTTTATTAGTATTTTAGTATATTATTAGTATTTTAGTTTTATTACGCTGTAAGGAACAACTTTGAATGTTTCTCATAATAGATTTGGGAGATAGGTGGAATCGCTGATTAATCGGCCTTCAGGATTTAGAACAAGATAGATAGATAGATAGATAGGTTTATTTTCCATATATCAGTAAAATAATTACATAACAATCTACAAATTCCCAAAAAGGCTCCATGGCCTGTAGGAGGGGGATTATGAAAATATCAAATAAACATTAAACATTTAAACGCTTAAGATTTAAACAATATATACATAAAATTAATATTTAAACATATAAAAATAAGCATTTTAACTTTTAACATGTGAAGCATTTGCTTAATAAAAAAAAAAAAAAAAAAAACAAAAAAAAAAACTATTGGCAGCAGGTAAAAGTAAAGAAAATTAATCACATGAAAACAAATATCTTTTTTACTAGTCTTTTGAAGGTGCCAAAGGAGTGGTATTCTCGAGCCGAATCGCGAAGGGTGTTCCATGTCAAATGACGCGCAACAAGAGGATTAAAATCGGATCTTATTGTTGGTGTATGGGGAATTTGGATATTTAGAGAACTACGGAGTTGATAATCTGACCGATCAGATACAAAAGAAGACGTGAACCTAAGGGACCCAGGAATATCACCATGGAGCTGAAGAAAAGCAAAAGACGTACAGGAAAGAATATAAAGTTTTTTAATATCAAGTAACGGTTTAGTTGCCGAACGATTTACATCCTGGATAAGATTTATAGCTTTATCATAAATATTCGAAAGCGGTTTGAGAAAAGAAGGGAATGTAGACATCCATATGACCGAACAATAGGAAACATAAGAATGAATTAAGCTATGAAATAGAATTCTTAGAATTGGTCCTGGAAAGATATGCTTTAGTTTTCTTAGAATACCGAGGTTTCTGCATACCTTCATTTTAATCAAATCAATATGGTGTTTGAAAGATAAATTTTCATCTAGGAGGATACCTAGGAAACGAACATGGCCATCCTTTGGTCTACTAATAAAGCCTTTGGATATATGAATTTCAGATAATTGAGGGCAAGCCTGGGATATACGAGAAAAACTAAAAAACTAGTTTTAGAAACATTTAAGGCAAGAAAGTTAGCATCAAACCAAATTGAAACTCTCTCGAAGAGGTCTACTAACTTTGTACGAACCTCATCCTCTGTTCTCCCAGAAGTAATAAGGGTGGTATCATCGGCAAAAGTAACAAGAGAATCCGAGGTTTGCAAACTATAGTTATGGGTAAGGGAGACTGTTGGATGACATAGACGACAGCAATAAAGAGGAATTTTATTTCCAACTGCAAAAATTAGGTCATTTATGTAAATTAAAAACAGTACTGGCCCTAAAATTGACCCTTGAGGGACCCCCTGGTCAACACTTGATGGTGAGCGAAAAAATGGATCAACAGAAGCCGCACTACCAGACAAGAAAGACCAATAAAACGCACTACCTCTTACGCCAAAATGAGAAAGTTTAAATAGAAGAACACTGTGGGTTAAAGAATCAAAGGCTTTACGAACATCCAGAAACAAAGCAGCAGGAATCAAATGGGAGTCTATGGCAGAGTGAAGATAATTAAGTAAAACCGCACAAGCATGCTCAGTCGAATGATTTGCTCGAAAAACAAATTGAAAATCGTGAAAAAAATCTTTAGAAGTAAGAAAATGATTAAGACGAGAAAGCATCGCCTTCTCAAATATTTTGCTAAGTACAGACAACAAAGAAATTGGCAGATAGTTGGCTAGATCATTTCGTGTCCCCCCCTTATATAATATGATGACTCGAGCACGCTTGAGACTACTCGGGAAAATACCATGCTGAAAGGAGAGGTTAATAAGTTTTGTTAAGGGATAAATAATGGAAGGAAGTATGAACTTAATTACTTTAGTAGGAATATTATCAGGGCCAGACGACGAACAATTTTTCAATCCCATGACAATTTTAGCAATTTCTTTCTCCGTCGCTGCTTCCAAAAACATTGACTTCATACAAGGTGGCCCAAGATAAGACCTGAAGTTGAATCCTGACGGAGAAGAACCAACAGCCGAAGTAGTCCTTTTACCAATATTCGCAAAATATGAGGTAAATGCATCTTGAACATTCAGTTCACCTTCGATGATTTTGCCATCAAGATCCAAAAAAGAAGGGGCTGATGGAGACTGAAAAGAGGGCCTAAGCACAGAATTTATAACCTGCCAAGTTTTTCGTATATCTTTACCACAATCTGAAAAACAATTAAAATAATACTGGGACTTTGCCTTTCGACAAACAGAATTATAAATATTCCTATAAATTTTAAATCGCTGAAAGCAGATAGCTTTCATTGAAGGGCTAGCAGACTTAAAGCCCTCCAGAGATTATTTTTTCTCCTACAACTCCTAAGGAGACCAGGGGTCATCCAAGGATTTAGAGGAAAAGTATTGTTAGACTTACGATTAGAAGGAGAAACAGAACAAATATCAAGAACAGCATCTTTAATAGAGTCATAAAAAGTATCAAATAAATTACGAAAGTCAGAATCACTCTCAAAACCACACCAATAAATTTTTGCCAATCTTGACCTAAGAAGCATCAATTCCACTTCACCAAATCTAAAAAGCCTCTTACCAGACTCACCAGTCCTCTCAATAGTCAGTTTATCAAAACAGTATCTAGAGTATACAGGGAAATGATCGGAAATGTCGCTCACAAAACCATAATTTTCGATCAAGGTTGCCGTACAGAAAATATTGTCTATCAGAGATGACGTACTCTTTGTTATGCGAGATGGGATACATACAGAAGGTAAAGTACCTGCGGCAAGCATGGACGACAGAAAATCCAAATATACAGAAGACTTTATATCCATCAAGTTTATATTAAAATCGCCCATAATAATCAATTCAGTCGACTGTTTTAGGATGGTATCCAGTAGATCATTAAGGGTGTGTAGAAACAGTGGAATAAAGCCACTAGGAGATCGATAAATAATACCAACAATTAAGTCCTTACCTCCACATTTAATATCTACGAAAAGTGACTCAAAGACACCTTCGATATTTCTGGATAAATCCATTCTAAGAGAATATGGGAGATTATTAGAAAGATACAAAGCAAGACCACCCTTGGCCATCTTTTGTCGATTCAGTTGTTCCATTTTATAACCTTGCAAATCCAAAAGCATATCATTTTTAGAATCTAAAAAAGTCTCGCATAAACCAACAACGTCAGGTAGCCCATCAAAAACAATCTGTTTTAGATGGTCTATTGAAGAACAAAGACCCTGAATATTCAACTGGAGCACTGAAAAATATCCATCCCGCTTGACAGCCTTCCTCAGACTAGAAACATATTTACTGCGTGGTTCACTGTGGTCAAATCACTGTTGACATGTCCGATAGAATTATTGATAATGCTTAAAACATCTAACGGGTTATTTTCAAGCTCAAAAAGTCGTTCTACAACTGGGAGCGTTTCTAATTTTCCAGTAAAAAAAAGACAACAGATTTTAGATATGGAATTAAATCATAAAATATACATGCACACACACACACACACACACAAAAAAAAAAAAATATATATATATATATATATATATATATATATATATATATATATATATATATATATATATATATATATATATATATATATATATATATATATATATATATATATATATATATATATATATATATATATATATATATATATATATATATATATATATATATATATCTAAGCACAATCCGCGAATGATCGAATCTTTCGTATCATTGATTGACCAGGTGGTCTGGCCAAAATTTGCCCGCGGTCAGTCCATACATTAAATTTACCAAAACAATCTCTTGCCGCATTTAAAACTTCACGACGCTTTTTTGTTAGCGATTCTGATAAAAATATTCCACTCTTTGCTAGTTTAGTCTTTACTTTGAAAACAGCTCGAGCTAATTCCACATTTTTGAAGCGTATTAGCACTGGAGACACTTTAGATTGATCGTTAGAGTCATTCAAACTAAATCGATAAACATTTACAATATTATTGACTTCAAAACCAGGGACCAGCATCTTGTCTTTAATGATAACTGATATTTCTTTCTTTAGATCATTTCCAGGCCCCTGCCTTACTCCATTTATCACTAAGCAATCTAAAATCTTTTCTTGTTCAAAATCATCCAATTTCAATTCCAAAGACAAAATCTTACTTTCCAAGCTTTTAACCATTGCAAATAGTCCTTTGAGTGATTTTTCTATTTCTTGGAATTTTGGGTGGGAATCAATGGAAATAGCATCATGAATTTTTTTTACTATAATATCAATTGCTTGATTTGCTGTATCAGGGTCTGATAGTTTAGCCTTAACTTGACGGGATATCTCAGCTGTAAGATTTACTTGTGTCCGATTTAATTCATCCTGGGTAAAAGCTATTTTTTGCAGGATTAGGCTAGGTGCCAGTGAGTCTTCTGCAATAACGCTCGCTGGGTTTAATGCTAGATAAGAGGCCATGGATAAAATTGCCGAGGATTTAGAAGATGCAGCTAGACGGCATAATAGTAAAATATTGTACTGGCATGTTAACAAATTGAGAGGTAGTAGTCAATCCGGACTTGTCCCAGTTAAAGATAGGAATGGGGTGGCAATTAGCGATAAGACAAAAGCTAAAGCGAGATGGGCCGAACATTTTGAGAATTTGCTTAACCGAGATAGAGTTGCAGGAAAAAATATAGAGGAAAATGAAAAAGTTTGTGATACCTTGGATGTGAAGGAAGATTTGTTTTGTGAGGAGGAATTAGAAACAGTAGTAAAAGGATTAAAGAATAATAAGGCTCCAGGTGCTGATAGGGTAGTAAATGAGTTTCTTAAATATGGTGGCTCTGAGGTTAGAAATAAGTTTTTGAAGATTATGAATATGATTTTTGAAAAAGGGGAAGTACCTAACGATTTTAGGAAAACCTTAATTAAGCCACTTTATAAGAAAGGTGATAAAAGTGAGTGTGGTAATTATCGAGGCATTAGTCTGGTCTCTGTAGGTAGCAAATTGCTTAGTAATATGATACTTTTTAGACTGAGAGATGCCGTAGACAAAGTTTTAAGAGAAGAGCAGTGCGGTTTTAGAAAAGGTAGAGGATGTGTTGACCAAATTTTCACTCTTAGGTTAATAATTGAGAAGTGCCTAAGTTTTCAAACACCTTTGGTCCTCAGTTTTATAGATTATGAGCAAGCGTTCGATTCTGTTGATAGAGGAGCTTTAGTAAAGGTTTTATCCTTGTATGGTATACCAGACAAATACATTAAAGTGATTAGTGCTATGTACGAGAATAACACTGCTGCGGTTAAGGTAGGAAATGAGGTTAGCAGCTGGTTTTGTATTAAATCAGGAGTTAAGCAGGGTTGTGTTCTATCCCCCTTTATATGGATTATTTTGATGGACTTTGTTTTAAGGAGCACAGGAAAGGCAATGGGAGACCACGGAATCAAATGGGGAGGAAAAAGTCTCCTGGACTTGGATTATGCTGATGATTTAAGCATCCTAGATGAAAGTTTGAGTAAAATAAATGAAGTTTTAGAGGTTTTGCGAGTTCAGGGGGCTAGTATTGGTTTGAAAATTAATGTTAAGAAGACTAGGTCACTAAGGCTAAGAGTAAGTGAAGATGAAAAGGTGATGTTGGGTAATGAAAAGATTGAAAAGATTGGTGGGCAGCTTCACTTACCTTGGTAGTATTATCAGTAAAAATGGTGGGAGCAGTGAAGATGTTAAAAATAGAATAGCCAAGGTTCAGGGTGTTTTTTCACAGTTAAAAAAAGTCTGGAAGAATAGGAAGATAAGTCTGCAAACCAAGATTAGAATATTAGAAGCTACATTGATGACAGTGGTCAAATATGGCTCTGAAGCATGGACACTCCGAAAAGCGGATGAAGATTTGCTAGACGTTTTCCAGAGAAATTGCTTAAGGATTGTTCTGGGTACCCGGCTGACTGACCGTATTTCAAACAATAGGCTATACGAAAAAGGTGGTTCAATACCGCTTTCTAGGTCTATAATGAAAGAAAGGTTGAGGTGGTTAGGGCATGTTGTGCGGATGAAGGATGACAGATTGCCGAAGATTGTTCTTTTCGGCCAACCATCTAGGGCTAAACGGAAAGCAGGTCGTCCCCGTCTGGGGTGGGAGGACGTCATAAAGAAAGATTTAAAGGAAATGGGAACTTCGTGGGCGGGTGTAAAAAGGGAGGCTTTGAATAGATTGGGGTGGAGGAGGAGCGTGCGTAGCTGTGTTGGCCTCAGGCGGCTTGGTGCTGCGATGAGTTGTTAGCAGTAGTAGTAGTAGTAGTTTTGCGAGCATTAGGGTTATCCGAAAGTAATTTCAAATTAGACTCTGCCACTTGGTGCTCAGAATGATCGCCGTAGCAAAAAACTGTATATTTCGATAATCCTTTCGCACCACTTTTTGACTGCAAAACAATTGCTGGCCAAGGGGGGTAAGTTTTGAAACTAGCGAGAACAATATCAAAAGGCTTGAATTTTGACATGAGCGTAACAGTGAAAATAAATAATTACTTATCTTTGAGTTGGCCAGTTAATCCAGTAATTTGCAAATAATTTCAAGTAATTGCAAGTAGTCCAAGTATTTCAATGCACGATTCAGATGATAATAGTGCTGAATACTAATCCAAAGCCACAATCCATAAATAATCCTTAAGCCGTAATCACATACAAGTCACTTGTGTAATCAGATCTTAGCTTAATAAATTTCTTTTTACGCAAATCAATTGGCTCCGTGCCTAGGTGAGACCCCCTAGAGAAGGGGGTCTCACCTGTACATGGGGTTTGGATAGAACCTCCGAAGTAAGTTTTTCTGAATGGGGCATTGTAGAAAACCAATATAATCAATTGCCCATTCATTATTAATTATTATTTTTGGCCTTCATATCTTAGGATTTTACTTTTATCTAGTAATAAGGATCAAACCTCCATCATAAAGTAAATTTGGGAGCAAAATGGAATAAATGAGCGACCCGTCCTGGTAATTTGGAGTAAGACAGACAGGCTAAATCCTCTAGTGCATTTTTTAGTATTTTAGTGTTGTAGTGTTTTTTGTGATTCTGACCGTTGATTTTGAATTAAAAATCAAGTATTTTGCAGTAGGCATCAAGACATGGCTAATTGTAGGAAAATAGCTAAGACAGATAGTCCGAGCAAAGAAGAAAATATATTAACCAAATTTGCCTGATTTCTGCAGCTTTTTGTTTCCGTTATATATTTCGGTTACCTAAAAAAAAGAAAAGAATCATATGCTTTTCTGTCGCATATTAAATGTAAAAATAGAAAATTATTAATATTTTAACTAATTAATTTAATGTTATCATGCAATTAATAGCAGTACAATAGTTCGAAAGAACTTCAAACATCTAAAAAAAATCATTATAAAATATTGTAATAATTCGTTATAAAAATTATTATTATGTTGTATAATTATTATATAAAAATTCGTTATAAATATTATAAATATTGTAACAACCTGCAAAGACTCGATCATTTACTCAAAATAGCAGCAGGATGTTTTTGAACTGACTAAGAAAACGGTAAAGCTTGAAATGAGTAAAAGAGTTGACTAAAAATTGAAATGAATGAATGAGTAAAGTAAATTAAAGCGTATGCGTAAATGCGAATAAAAATTGAAATTAATTGAAACGAGTAAATGAGCTGACAAAGAAAACAGTAGAGCTTGAAATGAGTAAATGAATTGGCTAAAAATTGAAAAAGTGAATTGAAATGAATGAGTAAAGTAGATTAAAAAGAATGATTAAATACGAATAAAAATTGAACGAATTGAAATGAGTAAATTAATTCACTAACAAAACGGTAAAGCTTGAAATGAGTAAATGAATTGACTAAAAACAGTCAAAAGTGTGAATTGACTAAAAGTTTACCAAAATAAATTAAATAACTAAAAATAACCTTCATGAATACCAACGGGACTAGTATTTAAAAAATTAACCTTGGGAAGGGAGGGGGATCTGTTTCCAAAGATCTTTGAAGTCCTACGACTACCTTTATCCTAAAAATATATAACTTATATGTTTGAAACATATACACTGGTACTTAATCTTCTTACTGAGAACGAAACTGCTGTTTATATACTACTACTAATAATAATAATAATGACTCATTGCAGCACCAAGCCACTTGAGACCAACATAGCTACGCACACTCCTCCTCCATCCCAATCCATTCAACGCCTCCCTCTTTACACCATCACAAAAAGATCTCCTGTGCCCTTCGTTCTTTCCTTACGACCTCCTCCAACCTTATTCAGCTGCTTTTCGTTTGGCTCTATACGGTCTGCCGACAGGAATAGTTATTAAACTGAACAGCGTTGCCAACGCTTTAAAATAGACTGTACCAGTTTTCCGACTAAAATTGTACCCCGAGAGGTTGAATTGTACCATTTGAACAGCATGTCAAAAATTTGCCGTAATAAGAACATTTTCGATAAACTAATACTTTAACAGATATTTGAGTTGGAGAGGAGCAAGTAACACCCAAGTGTACCGGGGAATTGATATTGTACCAGCAAATTTCTAATTGTACCGCATTGTACCAGGACCTTCAAATTGTACCAAAAACGGTACAATTGTGCCGCGTTGGCAACACTGCTAAACAACCAAGTTCACGCTAATAACCTGTAAATGTTTAGTGTGAAAGTGTGACCGTTACAAAAACATAATTGACAAGGAAGAATAGTGCTGTTTTGGAAGCTTTTCAAAGTCTGAAATTTCGGATACTTTTATTGAACCGGTTTTACAGACTTAAACTTCTTCTTATTCCTTGCAAATTCCTCGCTTTCGTTTTAAACCCTATTTTATAATCTCACCTTTTGTGTTATGTTTCTTTCAATATATCAATATATGTGTAGAATCTCAAAGCTGGCTTCTATTATCACATCTAAAATCACATTTTTTCATGTCAAATTTATTCCATCTATTTTTTACTCTGCTTCTTTCAATATATGTGTTTATGTCTATGATCTGAAAGTTGGACGCATCATAGGGCTGATTTTTGTAAAATCGCATCCTTCCATGTCAATTCGGTATCGAGTTGAAAAACACATAAAAAATTGTACAAAAAATTTCAAAAACTCATAAAAAATTTATTTTATTTTCATTTTTGTTACGTTTTTACGAGTCGGACAAACATTTCAAGGGGGAGGGGGGTCCGAACCTTCTAACCTCCCTCCCTTGGTTTAATGGGATTTGTTGTCTATTGGGTGTCTTTCTATACGTGTCTGTTGCTGAATTCTATTTCCCTCCTTATTTAATAGCAATAATTATTATTATATATATTATAATTCTATTAGTATATTTGTTTTCGGTAATAGACAATAGATAATATTTTTGGCAATAATAGTAATGCAAACTATTTTTTCTTCCACTATTAATATATCCTATTTCATTGTTAATTAATAAACAGTCGACAGCCTTAAACAATCAACAAAAATAAATCAAACAAGAAATACAGGGAAGAGTAAAATAGAAGACGTAAAGAGAGTAAAGTAATAGAGAGTAAAGAGAAGACGGGGTTTTGAAGAAAAAGTTCGTTTTTCCGAAGTTTGATTCTATCTCTACGCATGCGTTTATCAAGTTAGCATTTATAACTCAATTAATGTTTATCTTTAATGTTTTGAACTTTTATCTTCAAGTTTGGAACTTAACTCGGTATTCATTCATTGACGCATAATAGAACCGTTTTTTTTCGTTAGTTTCTTTCAGCTTAGCATGAGACAAGACAAAGAGAAGTGACAGAATAGATGGAAAATGCATAATTTGGGCTATATATTTGCACATTAGGGTGGGGGGGGGGGAGGAGGGTAAAATATTTGGAGAGTGAAGTCAGAAAACAATTCTTTCTGCATAATATGTAGAACAATTACACCTAAAACATAAGGCGTGCAGACCCGCTATACTTACCCCATACCCTTACCCATACCCTTACCGCTATACCCTTACCCCAATGTGCAAATATATAGCCCAGGTTTGTTTCTAAAGTATTGTATTTTTATCTCACTTTGGTATATTTCATTAGGATTAAGCGTCAGAGAACCATATTAGAAAACATTAGGTAGGGCGTATATCATACAAGTACCCTTAACTCTTAAAAAAAGAAAAAAAAAGAAAAGGTTTGACAAGAATCCTGTACATGGTGGCAAATCTGTGAACGAAACCAAAAGTTAGATAAGAAAAATCGGTGAATCGGAAAAAAGCAAAAATTTGGAAAAAAACAGTCAAACATATGACCGTGAATTGTCAGTTAAATTGACATATACGGACATTTCTTCTTTAAGGTTTTGATAATTTTTCTTTTATGAAAGTAAGAAGGGTGAAAACATTTCAAACGTATTTTGTTTTCAGTAAAGTGCATTGTGTTCTGGTCTTGAGAAGGCATAGGGGTTATCAGCCCTGCTCATCTTAATTTTTGGTCGTTTTGAGTTTGACTCGGCTATTAACTGTAATTTCTGTTAGTTTTGAGTTTCATTTATTTATTGATAGTGATTTGTGGTAGTTTTGCGGTTGGAAGATTATTTGACTTTATTTTTGCTCATTCTTGGCTTAATGGAGCTCTTTACTTTTCTTCGAAAAACTTGTTTTGTGGAAAAAAAATTAAATTGATTTCTGTTCGTCTTTTATTGACATAGTCTTTTTCATGAAAAAAAAAATATTTTCAGTTTTCTTCTATAAGAACCATAGTATGAGTTGCTATTTGTATGTTGGAGGGAAACTTTTTCAATTTTTTTTAAATCCTGACACAAACAGTATTTTTTAATTTAATTTTGCAGCTTCTCAAGTGGACCTGAAAAAATGAAATTTAATATCTTTCCCAAAAGATTTTATCTATGCTATTAGACAACCTGGATACACTTGCACTCTTTTTATTTTTTTTAAATTGTAAGAGCAGAAGCAGTACTAGTGGTATTCCCAAATGTTTCAACTTGATACCCCCAGTCTTTCTCGATATATTGCTGAGGTGTCTTATTAGCAACCATTTAACACAATGTCTTTTGATTTATTTTTGAAGCAATTTTAAAGTACAATTGGTCAATTGCATATTTGTGGGGGTTGACATGACTAATATCCCTAAAGACATAGTTGCTGGACTGTTTTACTGTGCTGAACAAAATGGCCGTCTCAAAATTTTGACTGGATGCGTTTGGAAAATCAATGGGCTTGAGAGAAGGGCTAATTGCCCTCCAATCTCTTGTTACTCTTAAAAAGGGCACCAGACACTCGCTCTTTAATTTGAGTGTAAGAAGGAGCACTTCCCCCTTCGTATATCTAGTAAAAACATTTTAAACAAGTAAAAACAAAGTGAAAATATTTTAAATATATTTTGTTTTTAGTGAAGTGCAAATTGATCTTCTGGTCTTGAGAAGACATAGGGGTTTTAAGCCCTGCTCATGTTAACTTTTGCTCGTTTAGAGTTTGACTCGGTTATTTATTGTATTATTTAAATAAACAAAATGCGTTTAAAATGTTTAACTTATTTTAACTTTCATAAATTAAAAATTATTAATTTTGAATGATCCCCCTCCGAAATTTATACGATCACCCTTTCTATATATATACCTTATATGCCACAGGGCATAATTTACAACCCTTGCCCTGAGGGCTGTAGGGGGGTTGTCATCTTCAAAGACATAATTTCCGGACGTTTCAGCTACTCTAATTTTTATGTTGAATTTCTTCGTAAGCTGAATTGAACAAACTTTTTTTTAATGCATCTAATTATTGACTTCTTCATAGAAGCTCTACTAGTCCCTTCAACACACGCTTCATCCATTTATCTCTTTCTCCCTGACTCTCTCTTTCTCTTGGTGCTCTCTTATCTATTACTGTGTCATATATATCAATATATATATCAATCATTCAGGGGGAGATGAATTATGATTAATGTCGCGTCATTCATGACCTTCATGTATAAATTCATATAAATGACATTCATGACAGGTATTCGTATGACATGACAAAACATACCGTCATTCATACAGCGCATCTACTGAAGACTACCCTGAGAAGTGTGTATTTGTTGCATGTTTTTTTTTAAATTTTACTTCTTGAATTTATCGTAGAAACTGGAAGAAACCGCCCATGAGACAAGTCGATTAGAGAGAGAGATGGCAAATCTATACCAGCAGTTAGCCTATACGCAAGGGATCTACAACTACCCGCCAACGCCGGAAGCATTATGGCTTGAAGATGAATTGAACCGTGTTCAGTATCATGTTGAAGAGCTACAAGCAAGAAGGGCAGAATTAGGAGATCAGATTCACAGATTGGTTGAAAGGGGTAATGCTCTTAAGCTGGAAAGAAGACCTGGACCTACTGGAGTTTCAGGTACTATAAAAAATGCAACTTGCAGTGAAGTTGAAAAAAGTAGGAAAGTTAGTAAAAAAACGCAAAGGCACGAAAAAACGTGCTCTATCATCTGTTTAGTATACCCTTTGACTGGTATGCCCAGCCATCTAATTTTTTTGAATGCTGGTATTTCAATAGGCGTTATGCGATTTTTTTTTCAACTAATGTTCGCTTCACATGTTCTAGCACTTAATACTTCAGTTCAATTCGTTTCCAGTGTCAACTTGGTTCCTTATTGGTAAGGAAGGGGTATATGGACAGGGAGTAGGGCGCATTTTGTCTAAGAAATCTTCTAAGTTTTGTATGCTGTCCGAGATTCTTTGCTATCCAGTCCTAAGTCAGCTCAGGCACTTTTTGCAGTCTTTTCAAGAAGTAGGGCACTTAGACTTTTGAACAAGAGACTTAGGCACTTTTGAAGTAGATGTTTGAAGATTCCAGTGCAAGTCCTGAATGCACTGGACTCGTTGTTTTTCTTGAGCCAATTTCAGTGACTTAAATAACATTAAAATTGTGACTTGGAACGCTACAATTAAAAAATAGCTATCGTATTGGAATTTTGATTAACTTCAGACATTTTGAGCTAGACTTGTTAGGGATTTCGGAAATTCATCTCACAGGATTAGAAAATATGATATTAGGTTATGTGGAATTTATTTATCCAGGTCAGAACTAGGGGGCAAATAGGTAGGGAATCATGATGAATCAGGGCTCATGATGAATAAGGACGCTCCTAAGTTTTGCTGAGGCTGATATGGTATATTAAGGATCCAATCGTAGTTACTCACTAGACCAGCTACTCACGTAGCCACTCACGTAGCTACTCACATGACCAGAGAATGCAAGGTATCAGTCATAGTTGCATATACCTCTATAGGACAGACTGACGAAGACAGTAGCAAGTCTGATGGATTTTACATGCAGCTACATGAACGAATAGACAGTATTTGAGTAAGGAATGTGCTATTTTGTTTAGGGACTTTAGTCTTTTAGCTGGTTCAAATAGGGATAGAGGGTGTCCTAGCTTAAGTAAATTTGCTGTAGGGAAGGATAATAGCACTGGTAATTAGAAGGCTAAAATTTTGTTGTTAAAGTAAGTAAGTTATGACCAATACGGAATTGGGCCATTGAGTTGCCCATGAGTTAACATGGTACTCACATGATGATTAAGATAGCTAACCTAATTGACCAAGACTCAGGATCGGTACATGACATTACGATATGCAGTGATGCCATTATGGATGTTAACACCTCCTTCCAGGTATTTTTAACGCTGATAAACTACAGTAATTTGAGAGAAGTTTTACAAGAACAGTTGGAATCGAAACTGGAGAGTTCACAATTTAGGAGTGTAAAAGAGGCATTGAATTTCGTTTGAAAACAACGTACTCTAGGAAACCAGATTGCGAAGTAATAAATGAGGCAGGCTAGAAAAGCAGGTAGGAATATTAACGAGAACACCTTAAGCCTGGTAGAAGCGAGAAGGGGCTTGTAGGAGAAGTTTTTGAGTGATAGATTACCCGGAAGGAAGGAAGAGAAGAAGGTAAGGTAAGAAGATAAGGTATTAAAGTTTTAAAGTTATTAAAGTTATTAAAGAATTAAGGACATTTGAAATCTAGGTCCTAGGTAAAATGCTGAGGATCTTGAAGATTCAGCCAGACTAAATAATAGTGTTATATTGTATTGTCGGGTTATTAAATTGAGAGGAAATGGTCAGGGTAAACTTGTCTCACTTAAAGATGGAAAGGGAATCTCAATCAGTGAAAAGGCAAGGGATCAGGAGATATGGGTAGAACATTTGGGAATGGATTAAACCGTGATAAAATCATAGGAAAGGATACAGAAAAGAATTAAATTTTTTACAATTTTGGATTTAAAGAGGATTTATTCTGCAGGGACGAGTTAAAGACAGCACTAAAACGGCTGAAAATTATAAGACCTCAAATGATAGCATGGTAAATGACTTTTTAGAAAAAAAAAGTGGCTGCGAAGTTAAAGATAAGATACTGAAGATTATGGCTTTTGTAACGGGGTAATTTTACGAAAACTTTAGCTAAACCCGTCTATAAGAAAGGTAATAAGCGTGAGTTTAGTAACTACAGAGACATCAGCTGGTTTTTGTTGAAAGTTAATTAAGAATTACTTAGCATATGATACTTATTAGAATAAGAGCTGCTATAGATAAGGTTTTTAAGAGAAGAGTAGTTTGATTTTAGGAATAGTAGAGAATGCATTCACCAGCTTTAATAATTACTTTAATAATTAAGAAGTGTCTGTGTCATCAGATCCCATATGTTTTTAGTTCTATAGACTATGAATAGGCATTTGATTCAGCTGATAGACAAGCTTTATTGGAGGTCTTATATGAATACATTCGAAAAACATACATACAGCATATTTGCCTCAGTAGTGATTGCATCTTTTTCAGTGTCTATGATGCATGCAAAATTACACAAGAAACAAATGATTGACAAGAAAAATCATATGATCGACCTCATATTTATGGGTACATTTCAAGAGAATAAGTTATATCATTTCACCCCTCCCCCCCCCCCCAGAGTGAACGTATCGTTTTTATATCTATGACGCATACGACATTACAAAAGAAACAAAGTTAAGTATAAAATACAAAGTGTAATTAGTGTATTTACAAAAGGCGTTTTGAGTAGTTTCATAATGCTTAAAGCAAGTAGTGCAAGTAAAGAGAGTAATTATAATGCCCAGAGGACAAATGAAGAACCTAGACCATCAAACGTGACAAGACCAATCCGATCTGACCGGATCTGACCAATTGAGCAGCTAAGGTGAAGGGTATTGAAAAAAAAAGTCTATAGTAATGATGATCAAAAATGAAGAAAAAAGAAATATACATTTAGAACAAGTTATTATTTGACTATAAATAGTTCCATAAAGGGAAGACAACGTAACTCAAAGCTAAAAATAGACTATTAATAACTACATACCAAACGACAACCAAAAATTGAAGAACAAATAAAAATGCAGTTACAATACTTGCGACAACAAGGAGCAGAACGAATTAGAAGTGAAAGTGAAGAACGAAGAAGTATGCGGCTAAAAGGATATGCCACAGCGAGAAAAAAGAAATATGCGGTTAGAAGATAAGCGGCAGCAAGAGTTACAAGCGACAGCAAGAAAAAGAGTATGACTGGCTACAAAATCGATCTAAATAGGGTAGAATCTTAAGGAAGAATACGTACTCTTCCCAGGTTGGTTGTAACGAACCTGTGGTGACGTCATGACATCAACAAGAGGCTCAGGTCTGCGGTTAGAATACAAGCGACAATCAGAATCCATATTTAGAAGCCTGCTGAGTTCCGGGATTTCTTAATATATATATATATATATATATATATATATATATATATATATATATATATATATATATATATATATATATATATATATATATATATATATATATATATATATATATATATATATATATATATATATATATATATATATATATATATATATATATATATATATATATATATATATATATGTATATATATATATATATATATATATATATATATATATATATATATATATATATATATATATATATATATATATATATATATATATATATATATATATATATATATATATATATATATATATATATATATATGTATATGTATATATATTTGAATAAAATTTGAATAAAAGCTGTTTTATTAATAAAATGATATTCTGTGTTGATAACAGAACATGTACAAGAGTTTTAAATTTTAGGTAACCCCGTCCCTCGCCCTGACCAAACAGATCGTTTATAAAATATTCGATTCCTTTCTGAATTTAAACTGAAAGTAAGGAGCGACATTAAAACTTAAAACGAACAGAAATTGTTCCGTATATGAAAGGGGCTGTCCGATCCTCAACGCCTCGCTCTGTACGCTGAAGTTTTTTATTGTTTTAAAAAACAAAGCTGTGAGACAGAGTCAAACTTCAGCGTAAAGAGCGAGGCGTTGAGGAGGGGACAGCCCTTTCATATACGGAATAATTTCTGTTCGTTTTAAGTTTTAATGTCGCTCCTTACTTTAAGTTTAAAAAACTTGTTTTTTTTATTTAATTTCTGATCGTTTTTTAGTTAATGCAGCTTTTATTTTAAAATGCAAATTCCACATTTTTGCAGATAGGAGTTTGAAGCTTCTTTAATAATGTTCTTTGATAAGCTGAATCTGATGGTGTGATTTTCGTTAAAGTTAATTAAAAAAATTTGCAATTAAAACAAAATTTTATTGTTTAAAAAAACTGAGTTGTGAGAAAGTCAAACTTTAGCGTAAAGAGCGAGGTGTTGAGGAGGGGATAGCCCCTTTCATATACGGAATAATTTCTGTTCGTTTTAAGTTTTAACGTCGTTCCTTACTTTCAATTAAAAAAAAACTTGTTTTTTTTTTAATTTCATTAGTGAACGTTTTTGAATTAATGCAGGTTTTGATTTTGGCTCACCGTGCATGAATAATTAAAACGAAATTTGCATATTAATTTTACTTTTATTTGGTTACATGGCTTTCTCGAAACTTGTTGAATTTTATTTACGAACGTTTTTGTTAGTAATAAATATACGTAACTTACGAATTAACTCACGTAACGAACTTCTATATTCATATATTTTTAATACGTATATTAGGGGGTTTGCTCCCTAATTTTGTTCCAATTCTTTAAAAATGACCCCTTAATCACAAAGGCCGTTAACTAGAATAAATAGCTCTTATGAAAGTACTAAAAAATCTTTGGCTTAAAGAGCGAGGCATTGACTAGAAGGTGAACCCAATAATATAGCTAATATTTTTTTGTTCGTTTTAAGTTTTGATGTTGCTCCTTACTTTCAGTTGAAAAACTTTTTTTTATATTTGATTTCGGATTTTTTTTAAATATTGATGGGAAATCTGGCGCCCCCGTCATAGGAATGTCCCTTCCCCCATGAAAACTTCCTTCGTGAAAAGATCCTCCCATATAACCCCCGACCCACCCCCACCCCCCACTACCAGAAAAAATTCCCCCTGAAAACGTCTGTATACTTCCCAATAACCAATACTATATGTTAACATTGGGTAAAGTTCATAACTTTCAGTCCTCCCCCGGGGGGCTGTTAGGGATTAAGCCACCCTAAGAGACAAAGTTGTAATATTTTTGACCATGCTGAACAAAAAGGGTATCTCAAAATTTGGATCGGGTGACTTTGGGAAAAAAATGAGCGTGGGAGGGGGCCTAGTTGCCCTCCATTTTTTGGGTCACTTGAAAAGCGAACTAGAGCTTTTAATTCCTGTTCGAATGAGGTCTCCCGTGATTTTCTAGGACCACCGGGTCGATACAATCCCGCCTGGGAAAAAAAATAAATAAATAAACAAACACGCATCCGTGATCTTTCTTCTGGCAAAAAATGGAAAATTCCACATTTTTGTAGATAGGAGCTTGAAACCTCTACAGTAGGGTTCTCTGATTTGCTGAATATGATGGTGTGATTTTCATTAAGGTTCTATAAGTTTTAGGGGGTCTTTCCTCCTTTTTTCGAAAATCAGCCAAATTTTCTCAGGCTAGTAACTTGTGATGGGTAAGATTAAACTTGATGAAACTTATATATTTGAAATCAGATTTAAAATCTGACTCTTTTGATGTATCTATTAGTATCAAAATTCTGTTTTTTAGAGTTTCGGTTACCATTGAGCCGGGTCGCTCCTTACTTACAGTTCGTTACCACGAACTGTTTGATTCACCGGTTGATACACAAATCAATTGCGAAGTTTTGTGAAATTTATCGCTAAAGCAGATTTTTTCCTTCCTGATTACTGATGCTGTTCCTTGGGGTTTTCCCAAAGATGTAGGAGTTTCACTCCTGAGTTTAGGATCTTGGATAAAGTAAATATTATAGATTACTTGTAAAAAGCAAATTATGGTATGAAATTAAAAGCATAAATTAGTAAAAAAAACGTTTTTATTTAATAACCTGGAAATAACTTGAATCGTTTCTAACCCTTGAATTATTCACAAGTACTACTACTACTACTACTACTTCTAACAACTCACCATAGCGCCAATCTGCCTGAGACCATCACAGCTACGCAGGCTACTCCTCCATCACAATATGTTCAAAGCCTCCCTATTTACACCCTCCCAGGAGGTCTCCATTTCCCTTAAATCTTTCCTTACGACATCCTCCCACCCCAACCGTGGACGACCTGCTTTTTGTTAAGCCCTAGACGGTTGGCCAAAAAGGACAATCTTTGGTAACCTCTCATCCTTCATTCGCAGAAAGTTCCCTGGCCATCTCAACCATTCTTTTATTATAACCCTAGAAAGCGGGGTTGAACCACACTTTCCGTAGAGCCTACTGTTTGAAATACGGTCAGTCAGTTGGGCACCCGCAACAATCCGTAAGCAATCTCTTTAGAAAACATCTGGTAAATCTTCATCTGTTTTTCGGAGCGCCCATGCTTTAGAACCATATTTGCCACGTTGTCATCATTGTAGCTTTCAATATTCTAATCTTGGTTCGAGGACTTATTTTCGTATTCTTCCAAACTTTTTTTCTTCGCAAGTGAATTTTGTAATATCACTTGTTTTTTGAGATGAGGATATTCCTCATCCAGACCCCATTTCTTAATTTTCAAGACATCAGGGGTCTAGCCATGGCCGTATCCAGTTTTTTTTTCGTTTTTTTTATGAGTCAAACTTTTTTGGTGGTGGTGGTGGGGGGGGGGGGCTAAAACCCTATTCCCCCTGGATACGGCCATGGGTCTAGCTACCTCATTACCCTGTTTTGCTTTCGCTTGATTTATTCGTAATGTAATGTTTTTCAGGAGCAGGGCCTGTGCCAGCTAGAAGACTACCTCATAACTTCTGGCAAGAAACGGATCTAGATACTTCAAAAACAATTGATCATGGATCTCCCGCCAGATATAGACATCTTTCCGGTCCAGAAGGCCACCAGTCCAAACCTATTGAGTCCGACGAATTATACGCAAATATGGGCCAAGCAAGACCTACTAATTTGCAAGTTCAAAAAAATTTGCAAATTTGCAATTTGCAAGATCAAAAAAAGGTAACACTTGCTATGTTATTTCACAACAGTTTTTCGTGACAATTTTTACAGTGTTATTATATTGTATTAGATCAACGACGCTTCTTGACAACTAAGGTCCTTGAGTCAGCCCTGCAGTGTGCTGCTACGGCTGGGTTTGATCTCTAGCTGCTCAAGGCTGCTGTAAGGTTTCAATCTGAGTTAAAAAAAAAAAAAAATCCGCGACAAGGACCCTTGACGTTTTGATTCAAAGTTCAACGCTTTACCATCTTAACTAACAAATCTTCAAAATATTCGTTAAAACTTACCATGTAATATTCCTCTTCAAGAGAGTCCATCAAATATTATTTTGTTTTGATTGTTCGACTATTGACTGGTATTGACGATCAACTGCAAAATGATGGACAATATTTTAATCGACTGCGTAAAATAATCATCGTTTCAGGTAGAATTGTCATCCTTGCGGAACTCCACCTTTAACCATCAGTAATATCTTGATTTTTACAGTGGACCAGATTTATACGTTAAGTTACGCATAGTTAAATGCTACATGTGTTCCATTTTAAGCCTGGGAGATGTAAAAACAGAAAAGAAATAATCTACAATATCTCGTCATCTTATGCGAAATTAAATGAAAGAAGCATGCTTTTTCGACTAAAGGTAATGAGCAACATTAAAACTTAAAATGAACATTATTTAAACATTTAAATTATTTAAATTAAACATTATATTACTAAATTATTAATACATTATTATATTAAATTATTAATATATATTATAATTTGTTGTAATATATAATAATAAATTATTAAATGTATTATTAATAAATTATTAAAAATTATATATTAAATTATATCTAAATTATTAAAACATTATTCCTTATATATGGGCTGCCTCTTTCTCAATCCTTGCTGTTTATACTAAAGTCTGAAAGTTCTTCAAAAATAAATAACATTCAAGTTCAAGGATCATTGTGTTTGAGCAGCCTTTCTTGAAGAATTGTGACAAAAAGTCAAACGTTAGCATAAAGAGTGAGTGTTGAGGAAGGGGCAGCCCCCTCATATAATTTCTGTTCGTTTTAAGTTCTATTGTTGATCCTTACTTTCAGTTGGAAAAAACTTTCTTTTATTTAATTTCTGACTTTTTTTCAAATCATTCCAGGAAATCCCCCCCATGCAAAAATTTCCCTGGGAAGTTCCCCCTATAAACTTCCCTCCTCAATAAAAATTCTCCCCGTGAAAAATGCCCCCTCCCCCACAGAAAACACTCCCTACCCCCAATTTTTTTTACTATATATAAATATGTAATACTATATGTAATATATGCAAATGCTATATTGCGTAACTGCCAATTACGCAATATAGCATATTACGTAATGGGTAAATTGCGTAACTGGCAGTCTTTTCCCAAGGGACTATGGGGGTCATCCTCAAGGGTATAGTTGTTGGACCTTTCAACTATGGTGAATCAAACGGATATCTCCAAATTTGTACAGTATGACTTTGAGGAGAAAAGAGGCGTGGAAAGGGGGCTAGTTGCCCTCCAATCTCTTTTGTCACTTAAAAAGGGCACTAAATATTTTGATTTCCGATTAAATGAGCCCTCTCCACATCTTCTAAGATCACTCGCTCGGTACAATCTTTCCTAAAAAAAACAACAAACAAATAAGTATGCATCTGTGATCTTTCTTCTGGCAAAGATTGCAAAATTCCACATTTTTTATAGGAGCTTGAAACCAATACAGTATGGTTCTCTGATATGCCAAATCTGATGGTGTGATTTTCAGTAAGATTGCTTAGCGTTTTGGGGTGTTTCCCCCTTTTTTCGAAAATTTGGCAAATTTTCTCAGGTCCGTAGCTTTTGATATGTAACATTAAACTTAACAAACTTAATGTATTTGAAATCAGCATAAAAAACCATTTATTTTGATGCATATATTGTTAACAAAATTCTGTTGTTAGATTTTCGGCTACTATTGGGCCGAGTCGCTCCTTACTTACAGTTCGTTACAGCGAACTGTTGGATTTAAATTACCCTTTACTAGGTATACTCTAACGTCCCCATATTGTTTAGTCCTATACCATATGCACTACGCCATGTGAAGATGTCACCTAGTAGGAGTACCTAGTAGCTAGGCCATGGGTGTCGGGAGAGGGAGGCAGGGGGGCAGCTCCCCCCCCCCCCTAGACCTTCAAATTTACATTAGATATGGCTGAGAAAGCAGATGGTTGGAAAAGAAGTTGATAAAGGCCCTCCATCACACTATCGACTGCCCCCCTAGACAATATGCTGCTTACGCCCATGTATGAAAAATTCAAATTTTTTTCAAAATTTGGGTCTAAGATTAAGCAATGAAAAGGTACTATTTGAAAGATACAAACGGCTTTAAACAATTGTTTTGCCTGTTATTTCAAGCAAATTTATGGTCCTATGTCAATTTTAAATTCTTGGTAAACCTCTTAAGACCATAGGTGGGTGTGCCTTGTTTGCCTCTTTTTAAATTCTTGATCAGCATGCCTAAGACTCAGGCAGGCATGCCTTTCCAAAAACTAACCTGACAAGTATGTTTCCAATAAGAGAGTCATTCATGCTCCTGCCATTTACCCGTGCCCCAGCCATTTAAACATTTGCCTCTCAATTACTTGGACTATCTGTCTTGGCTTTTCTCTGTCTACAATTACCCAGCCCAGTCTTGATGCAACCTATTGCCCAAAATACTTGATAACTTCAATTCCTTAACTTAACTTCAGTACCTAGTTAGGAGTGGCTCGTGTCCACATTAAGAGTCATGTTTAACGATTAGGAGATGAATAAAAATAGAAAACTTTATAATGATATTAAATAAAAAAACAAGTTTTTTCAACTGAAAGTAAGGAGCAACATCAAAACTTATAACGAACAGAAGTTATTACGTATATAAAGGGGTTTCCCCCTCCTCAACACCTCGCTCTTCACGCTAAAGTTTTTTAGTACTTCAAAAATGCTTCTTATGGTTCTAATTAAACGGCCCTTGTGTTTCAGGAGTCATCCTTAAAGAATTGGAACAAAATTCAAACTTTAGCGTAAAGAGCGAGGTGTTTAGGAAGGTGCAACTCCTTTTATATACGTAATAATCTTTGTTCGTTTTAAGTTTTAATGTTACTCCTTACTTTCAGTTTAAAAAAATTGTTTTTTTTTATTTAATTTCTGATCGTTTTTAAATAAGGCCTGGAAATCTGGCCCCACCTCCGCGGAGAAACCCCCTCCCCGTGGAAATATCCTCTAGACAATTCAATCCCGGTGAAAGTTTACTCTGAACAACGACTCTTAACGACACTGTGCGTAAAATTGAGACGAAAAAGAGAAAGCAAGACATATAAAAATAACTTTGTATAAGAATTCTGGCAAATTCCCCCAGTGCATAATTTCCCCTGACAACTTCACTCCCTGGAAGCTTCCTCTCCATTGAAAATTCCCCCGTGGAAAGACTCCCAGCAGAAAATTTGTCCCCCACCAGAAAATGTATGCCTACATCCCAATAGCAAATACTACATGCAAACAATGGGCAAATTTTATAATCTAAAGGCCTCTCCCCTGGGGCTGTGGGGTTTATGTTATAACCAAATGCATAGTTATTGGGGCTTTTAGATATCATTAATAAAATGGTTATCTAAAAGTTTTTATCGAACGATTTCGCGGTAAAAGGGGTGGGGGACGGGGCCTAGTTGCCCTACAATTTTTCGGTCATTTAAAAATGGCACTAGAACTTTTAATTCACGTTCGAAAGAGCCCTCTCCCGATATTCTAGGACCACTGGGTCGATACGATCACCACTGGGAAAAAAACAACAACCAATAAACCCACATTCGTGATCTTTCTTCTTACAAAATACAAAATTCCGCATTTTTGCAGATAGGGGCTTGAAACCTATACAGTAGGGTTCTCTGATACGCTGAATCTGGTGGTGTGATTTTCATTGAGATCACTTGACTTTTAGGGGCTGTTTCCCTCGTTTTTCAAAAATAAGGACAATTTTCCAAGTTTCGTAACCTTTGATGAGTAAGACTAAACTTAATGAAATTTATATATTTAAAATCAGCATAAAAAGCCAATTCATTTAATATATCTATGGGTATTAAAATTCCGTTTTAGAATTTCGGTTACTATTGAGCCAGGTCGCTCCTTATTAACAGTTCGTTACCACGAACTGTTTGTAAAGAGTAATTGTTACAAAGTATTTGGGTTTCATGATTGATGAAAATCTATCATGGAAAACACACTGATACTATATCTTCAAAATTGTCAAGATCTCTAGGTGTGCTTCCCCGAATTAAAAACTTAGTTTCAAAGAAAATTCTTAGATTACTTTATGTTTTCACCCGTATGTTTCCTATTATTGCTCTATATGGGCAAGCAGTTTTGTGTCATGTTATAAAAAAATTTAGAAAATTCAAAGTAAATAAAATAAAAGAAATGCAATAATTCAAAACAAATTTTTGTCACCTAAATATTCATTGCTCGAAATATTAATGAATGTTACATTAAGAATCAACTTCTTGTTTCACAATTCCTTGATGTAGATAGTATTTTTACATATAAATATCTAAATAATATACTTCCCTCTTCACGGAGCACCATGGGTCGATCCCCGCTGCAGCAAGGTTGGGCGACAAGCTTGCTACTTGTCGCTGTAAAACACCCAGCAACTGAAGCATCAACTCGACGCCCTATTTGCCAGGAATGGCTCAGGAGGATCTTTATCCTTTATCCTCTTCTTTCCAAAATATTTTTTTTTATTAACAGTAACCTCCATAGTCATGATACACGAGGAGCATCGAATCTAGTACATCAATTTAGTAAAACGACTAGAACTTCTTTTCTAATAAGAAACTTTACTCCCTGCGTATGAGATATAGTATCAGTTGCAATACGAAATGCAAGTTATCTCGTAATCTTCAAGGCTACAACCACAAGATTTTTCCTTGCAAGATAATAGAATTTATGTATATGTTTTACTTAAGTAGGATGGTTGTTGTATATGTATGGATTTAGTATTATTACCATGTAGAATAATATAAAATAGTATTTTTTAGAATATCCAGAATAGAAAATTCCCACCTGCTTAGGGGTACTAGCCCTTAGGGGTTTTCTTAGCAGGTGCAGGAAAAATGTTCTGTATCTTTTTTGTCAAATAAAATTATCTATCTCTCTCTATCTCTTTATCTCGCGTTCTTAATTTAAAGGACCCGATTTTTGCCAAAAGTACTCTGGTATGTCTCCATATTATTATTCCATACCATATGGGCTATACCATGTTTGGGTAAACCTAGTAAAGGCAGTGGTGGTTATAGGGGAAGGCCAGAGGGGGCACTTGCCCTTGCCCCCGGTGCAAAAATTTTGGGTGAGCAGAATTTCAAATAAATAATCTCACAGTTAAAATAATTTTTTAATTTTTGAAATTTTATTTTTATTTGAATAAAGTAGAGGGCACAGTTAATAAATTATAATTATTAAATTAAAATAATTAATAATGATTAAACAATTAAAGTAATAAATTAAAAAACTACTTATTAATTAATACATAAATTGAAAATAATGAAAAATTTAAAATTTTAGCCCAAAACTGTTGTGGGAGACATGAGGGGGCAATAACCAAGATTTTGCCCCGGGTGCAAGAGAGGCCAGAACCACCACTGAGTAAAGGGTAACCCGCTCACATGGAGGCATATTTAAAATTTGGCAGATTGGAGAAATTTAAAACGTATGGGTACAAATAACTAATTATTTAAGTTTATTCCAAACAGTACTATAAAATCTAAATAAATACTTTAATATATAAACACTCTAATAAATAGTTTAATAATATTTCTATTAGAGATATAATACTGTTCATTAAAAAAAAATGGTTTCTTTGAATCCGCTTTTTATGCTTAGAGAGACAGTCAAGGCTGTCTATATCCCAGTAAAAATCTATATTCCTTCTATTAAAGAAAATTCTATTCTTTAATAGAAAATCATGCCAAATAACGTCATCGTAGCGGGCATGTCTTAATATCCATTTGTCTAATACCTAACAGCATAGAGCACAAACTTCCCGAATTCCCCTTTTTTCTGTTTAGATCAGTGAAAATCAGCCCATGATCTTCATCTCTAATGAAGGCTACTTTGTTCTTTTAAAGGAGGAGGGCAACTCGGAAATATGTGGGGAAGTTTAGGATCGTGAGGGAGTTTAAGGTTGATCCTTTCCTGGTTTCTATCTTTTTTCTAAATGATACGCAATTTTTCGACGATGTGTTACAAGAAAAACAATCCCCTACGACGTTCCTGTTACAGAATTACGTAATACTAGAAGAATATATTCACTGGGAGAAGTTGCAACATTTATTAACCTTATCATCAACTGTTTATAGTTATTAACATAAAAATGCTGGAGAAAACTTGTTTTCAGAAACTCATAAAAAATAGTTAATGGAACCACTAAACATGCATATAGGAGTACATTAGGTACATTAGGGAGTACATGTTATTTCTTATGCGTTCTATATAATTTACAGTTTCTTGGTATTTTTTTCCGACGTTATAGCCCCTTCCCCAAAAAATACCCCCCCCCCCCCAGAAAAAACACAAAAGAAAAATACATAATCGACCAACAAATTGGAACAGGCTTTGGCGGTGAGGTAAAAGGGCATGAAGCATACCACTGTAATTTTCCATTTTCTACGCCGGCCACCGGTCACTTGAGCCTTGTCTTGGGGCTTATTGTTTTGTTATTGTCAGAGTTGTATTGATAGTGAAAACATATGTGCTGTATTATGATCACAGTGTTCAAGTATTAACTAGCAGTACGGCCGTCCAAAGGTAATAGCGCGTATATACATAAAAAGTCACTTTCCGAGTTAGATACACCCCTGAATTCAGCCCAAAGCGGTGAATCGAATGGTATATGCAAGAATGTTCTAATAAAATACCCTGCAAAGATTTCTCTGGTAAAAATACGTATGTACAGTATTTTGCCCTGTTTGCCAAAGTTGAAAATTGGCAATTAGCGAGTGACAGCACACTTTAGCATATATTTTATTAGCATAATTGGATAGAATGCTGTTTGAAACCAATCCTAACAACTTTTCACTTCAATCCTGCTCTAGTGTGGCGCTAGTGTGGTGTTAGTGTTCAAGTATTAAATAGCAGAAGCTCTTGACAGTTTCAGAAAATTATAGCTTACTCTGTTAATTGTAAAAAAAAATTTGAAAAATGAAAGTTGGCTTGACTGAGCAAAAAGAAAGAAAAAAAATCCATCTAAGCCCCAAACGAAAGCAGGTCGTCTCTGAATGGAACGGAAAGAGGTCATAAGAACGGGGTAGATTCAGCTTTGAACAAAATTTGAAACTGGATTTACCGAAGTTCGCTTTTCCGCAAAGTGCGACAGAACAGTTACAGTCCTTTAACTTAGCTTAAAAAAAATATCATCAATTTGCCTTACATTATGAGTTTGCCGCTTGAACTAACAATTTCTATATCGACACAAGAAATAAGGGACCTCTTGTTCTCGTCAAATTATTACAAAATATCGACACGATGGCTTTATTTTATAAATCGAAAGCCTATTGTGACAAAATAAAACGACATGCTTCCTTGTCATGTCAACGCAAATGCTAATTCATACGCGGCTAAAATTTCTTTTTTTCTATCAGTACATGTTCTTTGCTTTTGATAAGTAAGTAAGTAAGTAATTGCATTAACGACGTATCTTGGTTACTAAGGTCGACCCTACAGTGTGCTGCTACACCCTGCGTCAACCGTGCAGTGTGCTGCAACATCAAGATTCGATCTCTGGGTCCCGTATTACCAAGATAACTTCAAACCCCTGTGCGTCTACAGTACGAGTCTTTTGATAAATTTTGATTATGCCCTAGTATAAGGGGCCTTCCTCTCACTCAATTTCAGGCTGCTTTCAAGCCCGGGGTCCAGTTTGTCCTTATTTGAATTTGACCTTTGGCTTTAGATTTTGTGATTCAAATATTTTTATGTTTTGTATTTTAATTTCAGTTCTTTTATTCCTCATTTTTTCATCCTTTTTCTTTTTGATGTTTTTGAATTTAGACGCCAGAAGAATGCAGTGATGGCTCAAGAGTGACTTCCCTTCCATATAGAGACCGTAATGTTGAAGCACGAACTGTGCGGACTGTGAAAAGAGAAGCAGAGAAGAGGCAAAAGAGGGCCGAAGAAGAATCAGGCGAGGTGGACCCAATTCTCAGTGATCCAGTACTTTCTCAATTTCAGCACACTTTGACCTTACCTCGAAGCAAAAGGCCAAGTTCTGTCATTGGCTTACCTACTGGTAAAGCATCACCATCTCTAATTGATAGAAACTCAACCGCTCCTAGACGGCGCTCTACTGCTCAGGTGGGTTATAATGTATAAAGTAATAGAGAATTTACTGACAGAATGCTCTTTTCACCAGGCACCATCATTTTGGTGGTCTACCTACCTTCGGCAGTCTAAATGTATTTTTTTGGCCATTTTTCTGGTTTAATTTTTTTTTTAAGAATCGGCCCTCACACTCGGCACGCGTTAGGACTCTACATATAGATTCTCACTGTTGCTTTTCTTCTAAACGCAGACAATTTGAGCCTTTTCTTGATGTCATGAAGTCCAAATGAATCTTAAATTAGAAGTGGTGCCTTTCTAAAATTATATTTGGTTTTTACTGGACGTTTAACTTTTGCTTCTGCTTGTCTTTTGTCATTATGAAAGACATATCGCCGAACCTTTGTTTCTGTTAATTGTTCAGGTGGTGGGACAGAAACTTCTTTTACTTCCAATGATTTATCTAGTTCAGGTTTTTGATTTTACAAGGTATGGATGGCATTTATAACCATCTTTGTTTCTTTTAATTGTTCAGGTGGTGGGACAAAAACTTCTCCTTATGCCTTGGCTTGTCTTTTGTCATTATGAATGACATATGGCCGAACCTATGTTTTTTTTAATGTTCAGGTGGTGGGACGAAAACTTTTTTTCTTCCAACGATTTATACAGTCCATATTTTCGATTTCAAAGGTATGGTAGGTATTGATGACCTTATCCATGTCAAAATCCAAAACCCAATCAACATCGCTATCAATTTCAATTTGTTTACTTCTTTACACTTCCGCTTATTTTTTATTATTATAATTAACATACTGCTGAACCTTTTTTTTTTATCAGAAGCATGGTTATTATTCATAGCCCTATCTGTGACAGACTATAAAACCCAATCCCCATCGCCCTAATTTTCAATTCTGAAACTATTAGTGCTTCTCTATCTAGGTTGTTTTTCATTGACTCGGTGCTTTTCATTTTCATTTTTGACAATTTAGCAATGACCTTTGCTTTAGCTGTCCGCATTGGCGTTGTCGCAATTTGTTGTCCAGGTTGTCAAATTTCACATCTTATCACGTTTGATAGTCCAGGTGTTGGTTCCAAAGAATCATCATGTATAGTAACTGCAACTGCAAATTTTCATTTTTTGTTCCTTTCAACAGACATTAAATTATGTAAATAACCTTTGCGTTGGAAACTCAACAATATTATTTATGCTATACATGACATCATATATATATATATATATATATATATATATATATATATATATATATATATATATATATATATATATATATATATATATATATATATATATATGAAATCATCATATAAGAAAATGCTTATATGATGCTATATACGATGTCATAAGAATTGTTTACATCATGTAATAACATAGTACATGACGTCATTTGAAAAAACCAAAATTGAGGCTCTTAACGATTTTTTCTTAGACTTCTGACCTATCTAGATCTTTTGGTTATGCGAGAATATCCCAAGATACCAATACATTTGAAGATCATAAATTACATCATTTTCCCAAAGGAGTGTTAATATCATTTTTAAACATCTATGACGTATATAAAATTACATCAGATGACAAATACTCTGAACAGCTAAAAAAAGGTAGGGGACAAGAAATAGGAAAAATCGGATTGAATCGCAAACGAAAACGTTTCATAACGAAGTTTGCGGTTAAAAGACAAAGCAGAATTACAAGGAATGAAGGAACGTGTTAGTTTAGCATGTGTGCGTCAGTGAAGGATATACAGGGAAGAGGAACTGATTTTTTAGTACCTATGACGTGCAAAATTACACAAGATGACAAATGACTCCGAGCTGCTAATGAAAAGGCAAGTAAACAGGAAAACAGGAAACAGGAAAAACCATGGAAACAGGAAACAGGAACAAAAACAGGACACAGGAACTAGAAACAGCAAAAATCATGTTGAGTTACAAATGAAAATGTGACTTAAAACTAAAGAATAACAGGATAATTATGTTTTTTGGAATATTAACTTCCTGAAATAATTTAGACAATAATTTCAGAAATTGCAATGGAATAAAGAACGTGTTGTTTTAGCCTCTGTAAAGGATAAACAGGAAGGAGGAATTGAGTTCTCGTTGGAATTTCGCAGACTAATTTCTTAGTACCTATGACGTGCAAAATTACACAAGATGACAAATGACTCCAAGCTGCCAAAGAAAAGTCAAGGAAACAGGAAAACAGGAAACCGGAAAAATCATGGAAACAGGAAACAGGAAACAGAAACAGGAAGAATCATGTTGAGTTACAAATGAAAATGTGACTTAAAACTAAAGAATAACAGGATAATTATGTTTTTTGGAATATTAACTTCCTGAAATAATTTAGACAATAATTTCAGAAATTGCAATGGAATAAAGAACGTGTTGTTTTAGCCTCTGTAAAGGATAAACAGGAAGGAGGAATTGAGTTCTCGTTGGAATTTCGCAGTTCAACTGAAACTGCTCACCCTATGGCTTTAAACTAAAGAATAAAATGATGATTATGCCAAAGTGTACTTTAGATATTTCAGAGGACATAGGCATTGGAACTTTCCTGGTTGTCACTGAATCATATAACAACGCAACTAAAGCAAAAATATAACGGCTTGGGAAAAGCAGGGAAAGAACTTTTTGGTATCTATGACGTCATAAAAAAGTTTTACATGATTTTGAATGAATCAGAACAGCTAAGGAAAAAGGCAGGGACAAATTTCTAAGAGAGGAATTGAATTCACGGCAGAATTTCTTAATTCAGTTGAAGTTGCTGGCTTGACATCTCATGACTTAAAGGTAAAAAATAACGCGATGAGTGAGCTAATGCATAAATAGAGAATCAAATACCACAGGTACATAGGTTCCCTATGTACCTGTGATCTCAAAGGGATTATATTGGACCCTGTGGTCCCAGAGGTTTTAGTTGTTTGACTTTTGTGTATATATCCTCTTCAGACTAGATATGAGGACGGGGCTAGATCAATCCTAAAAGTTATTTTGTTCAATTGCTTAGTGTTTTCAAAGGAAATAGAAACTTCGTAGGCGGGAGTAAAGAGCAGGGGGTAAGTGGGGAGTAGAGTGAGAAAATTGGATGGGAAGAGCGTTCTTAACTATGTTGGTCTCAGACAGATTGATGCTGAGAAGATTCGTCAGTAGGAGCAATGGAAGTATTACCGTGAAAATGATTGGACGTAAAACCTGTTTGTTTTTACTTTCAGCTTATTTGCGATGACGTTTTACTAATAGTGAGAATCAGCTGATGTAAATATGTAAAATCAGCTGAACCCAAACCAATTCAAGTTTAAAGTTAGAGTTTGATCTAGCCGAAATCTCACTAAATTGATTTTACCTAAGACTGCCCAATCAGAACGATCGCTAGAAAATTTGGATTGTTCAAGAATTTCGACATAACTGTAGGAACTTTTATTATTGGCTGATTCAAAAATTTAAACAAAACCAAGGTCGAGTTGCATTAACTACTTTTATTTGGTTTAATTGCCACTAAGGTTGGATATTTAAGGATTTCTTAGTTTATTTATTTATAATAATAATATAACATAGAATTTCAAAGGCAAAGGAGTAAAAAACTAAAGGCTAAGTCTAGGAGTCAAACTCTCCCAGACTTAGATTATGCTGATGATTTGAGCGCCCTAGATAAAAATGTTAACAAAATGAATGAATTTTAGAGGTTTTGAGAGTCCAGGGTGCAAGAATAGATTTGGAAATTAATCATAAGAAAACTAATCGCTTAGATCAAAATAAATGAAGGTGTTGGGGTGGTCCTGAGTAACGAGAAGATCGATTAAGTTAATGGCTTTACTTACCTGGGTAGTATTATTGGTGAATGCAGTGAAGATGTCAAAAGTAGAATAGCCAGGTTTAGGGTGTTTGATGATAGCTGGATAAAATTTTGGAAGATTAGGAAGATAAGTCTGTAAACAGTTTTGTTGATGAAGGATGACACACTGTCAAAGATTGCCCTTTTCGGCCTTTTTTCTAGGGCCAAACAAAAAACAGATTGCCCCTAAAGGGAGTGGGAGGAGTTCTAAAAAAGGATATAAAGGAAATCAGAACTTTATGAGAGGGCGTGAAAATAAATTGGGATGGAGAAGGAACATGCGCAGATGTGTTGGCCTCAGACGGCTTGGTGCTGTCGTGAGTTTTTAACAGCAGTGGTAAAAGCAAATTACGTTAAGTATGTATATTGTTCTGGGTACCCGGTTGACTGACCGTATTTCAAAGAGTAGGCACTACGAAAAGTGCTGTTAAAACCCGCTTTCTAGGGCTATAATGAGAGAAATGTTGAGATAGCTTGGGCACGTTCTGCGGATGAAGGATGACAGATTGCCGAAGAAAGGACTAAACGGAAAGCAAGTCGTCCTCGGTTGGCTGGGAGGATGTCGTAACGAAAGATTTAAGGGAAATTAGAACTTGCTGGGAGAATGTAAAGAGGGAGGCTTTGAATAGATTGGGACGGAGGAGGAGCGTGCGTATCTGTGTTAGCCTCAGGCAGATTGGTGCTGCGGTGAGTTGTTAGTAGTAGTGTTAGTATGTATATAATAATTAATAAATTATGTTTAATTTCCCCCGAAATTTTATTTAAGCTATTTCACCAATGTTGCAATTTAGATTTACAAAATTAAAATGCATTCACAATATTTGGACTGTCTGATGAATATGATGGACAGTCCATCATAAATGATGGACTGTCTTGTTGAATATGTTAACATGCAAGGAGTATTGATTTTTGTGATTTGAGGATCTCATCTAAATTTTGAAATTTTATGATAGGTACCGAAGGAAATTCCCCCTAAAGGTTAATAGCAGGCTGCAATCTTCCTTCGTAGTTGAGACTATCAGTTATTTTCTTGGCGACACTGATGCGAAAGCTAGTACTAGATGGAGGTCATTGCGGGCGAGAAGCTCTGATTTTAGCTGTAGCTGCAGTTGGACTGTAATGTAGCCCAACTGCATGTGCATTGTTTTTAAAGATTGGAGTGTTGAGATAAGAACACAAAAATCCTTTTCCGAGACTTTTAATTGTTGCAGCTTTACATAAATTCTAGTTTCTGGAAAAAACCCAAATATGGACTTTCACCTCTAAAAGGGTACTACGGGCTGTAACCCCTCTTATTTGTTGCAATCTGTGTTCTTTTAAGCTTGGCTGTATTCTTTGATGCAAATTAAGCTTATTTTGGGCATTCCTGCTGAGTAATTTGCTAGTAATTTCTGCTCGTCTTAGGTTTGAAGAATTATATGAGCTAATTTCTGCTTATTTTAAGCTTTCAATTATTTGTTTGGCCTTCAGGATAAATTACGGTTGTAAAAAAATTATTACTTATAAGAAAGTGCTTCCAAAACTAGTTTTTCTTACAAGTTACTTCTAAGTTATTTGAACTGCCAAGTTCAATATGAAATCTATGAAAATCCAATATGAATATGTTAATATGAAAATCGCATCTCGTTCATTTTTTTTTTTTTTTTTTTTTTTTTTTGCGTAACTTCTAGTATAGGGTCTAATCCCTGTCATATATAATCCTTGACATGCTGTTGGAGCGTGTGGATTGTTCAATGAAGGAGGTTAGATAAACTGTATCAAGGTCGTAATCATTTTATATGCTTTTTATGATTAACTACTAGAATTGGAAACCTCCTGATGATAGAAAAATTTTTATGGTAGAACCATCTATTTTAAATAGAAGAAGATGGCGTTAAAAATCACAGGAAGCTCCTATTTTGACTCATTGCTCAACGTGGAATTCTATTTTTCCCCTTTCCATTAGATATATTGGTGGGATATACGCGCTATTCAGCGAAGGGAATTATATAAACACTGTCTTCTAATTTTCCTGAAGGATTGGAGACAGTACGCACGTTCTGTTTACTAAAGGGATTTGAAAACAGTACGTACGCACTGCTGACTCAAAGGGATCATAACCCTTCGATATTTTTTTTATGTTCAAAAACTAATAAAGAAGATTTGAGGTCTTAAAAATACTATGGAGACATCTGTTTTCAATTACCCTATCTTGTTGCATTTTATTGCCACAATCTGGATTAGTTCCAATTCGTTCCCCTTTTCATCACCATTATCACCGGCTCTAAACTTCAATTATTCCTTCATATTAACAGAGATAAATTTTGCACCTCAAAGTTTAAAAAATGTCTTTCCAAAAATTTCTGGTAATTATCTTCCCTAAGTGTAAGATTTTATTTTTGAAAACTCGAGAAATATTGATGATAGTGAAGAAGGGGGGACATTCATGATAATGCACAAGTGGTGTTCATCTTACTTTGTCCCCTTTATATTCCCGAATGTAAATGTTTTGAAAGCTCTTATTAATATCCATAATCTAAATGTCCAGTAAGTAAGTAAGTAATTTATTGATATACTCGCAGCAGAACTTGAAAAAGAGGAAAGGCATTAAAAAAGAAGTAAACTCTTGTGAAATTAGAAACTTTCTGACTGTGATCGCATAAAAAACAATACTACCTTCAGATAACCGTGTATAAACGTCACACGATTCTTTTTAGAGCTGGAGGGTAGCGATTGGCTGGGAGTAACATAACTAATCATGCGGGTAGACTAGTTTTGTGGAAATAAGACTGCCAAATAAAACATCTTAAAATAAAAGGTAATGAAAATATAGAAAATCAGGTATAACATTTCAAATAAGACAGTAGAAAAAAAGCAATCTGACTTTCACTAATAGAATAAAGCTCCGAAGATTTCGGTTTCACTTCCTGAAGCCTTTCAACAGAAGAAAAGTATAAACCAACTAAACTAAATTGGACAAAACACAGAAACAAAATGAAAAAAATAAATACAAGCGATAAAAACTCACATATTAATAATGTCCAGTATGAAAATATTCATCATGCACATTAGCAGGAGAACAATGAGCATGTTTCCACAGTTTTATTGGAAATATTATTCTGATTTTTCTCTATTTTCATATTTCGTTTTATTTGTAAGGGGAAATACAGTCTAGGAAGTTATTTTCAACAACATCACATATATTCAGTAGAATCAGTTTCCAGAATGTCGTCTCTGAACCTGTTTAAAAGGAGTCCCAACCTCTTTATGCAGTAAAAAAGGTAACTGAGGCTAAATACACCTCATCATTTTTGTGGCTATTGCTGATGCCCCTATAAACGATAAGAAAACAGGGGTGGCTAAGTCACTGTGATAACCTACTAAGTGATCACTATGTGATCACCATACTAAGTCACTATGTGATCTTGTGTTTATCAACAATGAACGTATCTTTTGGCCAACTTCTTGCAAGTATCTGGGGCTCTCAGCTTTGCAAATCTTTTTCAACTGAATTAATTTACAGAATCTCGTGTTTGAGCTCTTCATACGATAGTAAAGGTAAGGCAAGCGGCAAACCAACTTTGCTGACACTGCCAATCAAATTAATACAAATTAATTACTATATTTTAATTAATTGATTACTACAAATTAATTTAATTAATTACTAACAAATTATCAAAATTACTACAAATTAACAAAATTTAATTAATTACAAATTAACAAATTTAATTAGTTACTACAAATTAACAAAATTAATTACTAAAAATTCATTAATTAATTAATACAAATTAATTTAATTAATTACTACAAATTAACAAAATTAATTACTACAAATTAATTGATTAATTACTACAAATTATTAAAATGAGGTGACTACGCCCCTTTTGGGTCAATCTTTTGCACTATTTTGTGTTTTATAGCACTTTTTGTTAACCGAACCTCATCTGGAGTTATTCAAAAGGATGTATGTTAAATATTGTAAAGCTTAAGGGAAAGCAGAAAAACTGAAACATAAGTTTTAGGTTTTTTGGTTGCTATTGACTAATAGCTGTTTAAGAGAAGAAGTTTTTAATCTAGACACACATCATTTTGATGTCACAATATTCAGTATTTTTGAAAAATTATTTGATTTATGAAGAAAAATAGAAACTACTGTTTTTTTTTAGACTAAAATAATATGCAGGAAAGTGAGTAAAACTAATCGATAGGGTGAATTTCGTTTAATAAGATAATGAGATAGTGATGGGGGCAGGGATTAAAGTTCTGAGAAAAAAAAGTTTAACAACGCCTTTTGAAATCTGTAACCAACCTGTATGTAGTGTGTTCTTTTGTGTTCACCTTTACTTAATAGAAGTCTTTCATTTATAATGCCTCTGAATCCGTTTTTTAGAGCTTGTTTAAGAAAAAATTCATCCATTCATTACCCCGTCCTCCCCCCCCCCAAGAATTTTTCTGCTGCCCTCATTCCTTGTTTTTCTTCTGTTTTTCACTCTTCTTTTAAAATTAATTTTACAATTTGGTAAAATATTGGCACCCTTGTCGTATTGCCCCCCCCCCCCAAGATTTTGCTGATTGGCGCCCTTGTTATATCCCCCCCCTCCAAGATTTTGCTCTAGATCGGCCCCTGTTTCTATAAGTGACTTTCTGTAGCTAGTGAAGATGACCTGGAACATTGTCAGAGTTGGCGTTAAGGCCTTTTGGGCTAATTTGCGGGTTTAAATTTCATTTTCGACAAAATTTTTACAAGAAGCAAGAGCTTTCTTTTTTATTTAAATTCTATCATTATTATTATTATTATTCATTTATTGTCAATCAAACTAAAGATACAATCGACGGAGTAATCACTAAAGATAAAAAAAAAGACACAAACACACATTGGAAATTCAAATATTAAATGATTATTTGATTAATGCACCTTCTTATGGTGCAAGGTTTTTCTTGGCAATTGCGAAGACTAGCGGTAAATCTTCGTCTTTACTATTATTTCCAATATTTTTATATAAAACAGAAAAAGGAGTGGTTAAATCCCATTGTGACTACATTCTTGTAACTTCTTGATTCTACTGCCTCTTGTGGTACTACCTCTTTTCCTAGCAACCTCTTGTGATGCAACCTCTTGTTTAAGTTTTTTTCGCTTTATGTTAACTGCACCTGTTTGCTGTGTGCTTATGTGTTCACTTTTCGTTCATAGAAGTCCTTCTCTGAAACTGATTCTGAATCATCAGACCCATCTCCCCTGCTCTCTCCCGTCTACTCATCTGCTACTGCCAAACAAATTATTGAAGAAATGAGTAAACAAGAAGCTAAATCGCGTCGCCGATCTGAACCCAAACAAAAAAGACGACATTATACAGTTAGTTCAATTCAAGATGGCGTTCAACATCAATCGGTACGTTGATACTTCAAATTTTGGCGCGTTTTAAGATTCTTAAGATGGGATGCAAGCTTTTATCAGTTTAAAGGGATTTTTGTTTTTCGAATAATGTAAGTTGCTATGTTGAGTGTAGGCATGGGGCCTGGAGGTGAGTGGTGGCCCCTGGAGGGCCCTGGTTTTGGATTGCTTTTGCTTATTTTCACGCACATTCCACGCTCCTAATTTTCAGTTTATTTTAATTCCACTGTAAATGAACATTATTCAGATAAATTTATTTCATTTGTATCTATTTATATTTATTTTATTTATTTATTTTGAAAACCCAAAAACATGACACTTGAAAATACAATAATCACTTAAATGACAGGGTCAGTAGCAGAACTACAGCTGGTTTAGCTTTAACGATCGAATGAAAAGCGAACACTTAAAAAGCACAACAAATCAGGACTGCGTCAAGGATTTTTGCTCGTGAGGTCGAGCATCGTAAAAAATTTAGTTATAGGGGAGAGGGTACCAAACGGATAAGGAGGAAGGGGTTTGCTGCCCGTGGATTTTGTCAAACTGTCTCAATTAATGCTTCTCTTTATCTGAATGATTAGGACCAGTTTGCAATTTGGAGAAAAATTTTGCTTGCTTTTTTAACACCTATTTACGAGTCAGAAAGTTCTTTCGATGGGGGTTCAAAATGGGTACCTCCCCCCCTCCCTTGAAACATTTTTGCAATAAATATATTGAGAAATAACTGGATCACTACCGAAGACTACGGATGGTTCAGCCGTGGTAACTGAATGTGATATACGCACTTGTTTTTCTACCGCAGAAATAGCAGGGCCAGCAATGGTTCATTTTTCTAACAACCCAGGAGTTGAGGGTCTAAGGGTGGATTTTCTCAACTCTAAGAGCATGTTCTGAGCCTTAACGAATTATCTAAATAACGGCTAAAACATTTTCGCAGTCTAAATACGCCTATTCACGTTAATATAAAAAAATCATTTGGCTTCATCATGAGGCCTTCATGTTGGCTTCATAGTTTTATATAGCTGCATGTTCGGCTTATCATACTGTGAATTTTTAATAATTTAAACTCATCCTGGAATGGACGTCATTCTGTTGTACAGATATTTTTCAAAATTTTAGTTAACCTGTTTTCTGAATTAACTGTTCCCACTAAAATTAGCCGAAATAACAGTTACCATTCATAAATCAGCTTCAAAGGGCGATTCTTTTTGGTTGACTATTTTTTTTAACATGTTTTTAAATTTTCAGTTTCCATGGGTGTAGGCTTTACTAGATTGGGGGTGACGTTGCAACCATGATTATGTGTTTCTCCAAAACCGAGTCGTCAGTTACTAGGAGTTTCTTAAAGAACGTCTATTTACATTTAACGTCTATATACGAGTTTCCATGGTAACCAAACTCCTTTTCTCTTAATTAATAATTAAGATTGATAATATTATTAATAATTAATAATTATTATATTAATTAATATTAATATTAATATTAATTAATAATTAATAATTTTCTAATTTCTTTTTGAACGAAACTCTCACTCATAGATTATTCTTTTTTTCAAAAAGTCGGACATCAGTCTCTAGTCTTATAGATATTTTTTAGGGAGTCTTTTAGATACTAGTTTAGAGAGCAGGGCCTTATCCATGGGGGATACCCGGTTTGACCCAACTCCCCCCCCCCCAAATGTTTGTCTGACTCGTAAAAACGTAACAAAAACGGATACAAACAAATTTTGTATGTGTTTTTAGTTTTTTTTGTGTAACTCCCCCCCCCCCAAATTTTTTTTTACTAAAACCACTTCCGAAAAAAAAACCATGGGTACGGCCTTGTTAGAGAGTGTCTTCTAAAGAATGTAAATGTATATTGCTTTGTCACAATTTATCCTATATCTCAACTTATAAATTATTCCAATTTCTTTTGGATATGAACTTATACACTTATTTAGATTAAGAGTTTTCCAGAAGTAAGTCCTAAATATATAAAACTCATCTAGAGGACGCCCATTTATCAAATAGATGTTTTTTTAACCAAATGCACCAGGCTGCTTTGTCGTGAAGGAAAGTTCTGTCCCGCAATTTTTAATTTATTTCATATCTAAATTAAATGAAGAGCATTTCCGTATTGTAAGTACGAATCGTACATGTTCACGTCCGAATTGTAGACCATTCAGGTATTCACGATTTGCAATTTCTAAAGTCGTCGGTTTCTAGACGTCGTCTAGAGAATCCTGGGAGATCAAGAATTTTCTAGAATTTATTGAGTTTTATCTAAGAGTTTGGGGTTTTTAGAAGAGTTTTCTAGAACCTGTCTTATTTTATTTTGCCAGTTTTTAGTTATTGGCCCTTGTCGCAAAAAAGCGAAAAAAGTTAGATGAAAAGAATAAATAAATGGCACCAATCGGATAAAAATTTAGGGAAAATATTTAAAAATAAAAACGAAAATTAACGAAAACGAAAGTAACAACAAAATTTAAATGAAGCGAATAAATAAATGGTTCCAATTGGATATAAATTCAGGGAAAGGATTTAAAGTAAATCGAGAATTTAAATAATTCTTGAATGGAATCTTAGGCTTGGTAAACCAGCTCTTGTAATTAGAAAATTTGAAGGAAATGAATAAATAAATTGTTCCAATCGGATAAAAATTCAGGGAAAAGATTGTAAAATAAAAACGAGAATTAATGAAAACGAAAGTAACAATAAAATCTAAATAAATATAAATAAATAGATAGTTCCCAATAAATAAATAGTTCCAATAAATAGTTCCCATCGAATACAAATTCAGGGAAAGGATTTAAAGTAAAAACAAGAATTTAAATCATTCCTGAATGGAATCTTAGGCTGGGTAAAAGTAGGTGCTATGTCAGGTCAAGCCAAGTCAGTCAAAGTCAAGAAAAAAACGTTTCTTTAGCTTGATAGAAATATTTCTTTATCTAAATTTGAGAAAAACAGTTAATATATTTGAATGAAATTTAATGCCTGGTACTGTCTGATAAACATGAATTTTATTTTAATGTTAATTTTATGATTTTCGCAAAATTTTGCAAGAAGTACAGGATGACCGAGGTAAAAAAGGTAAAAAAAAGGTAAAAAAAGGTAAAAAAAAAAGGTAAAACCGAAGTAAAAACCGAGGTAAAAAAAAGACGTTGTCACCACAGAACTACAAATACGTACACAATAATAAATAACTGATATATTATAATGTTCATTCACAGGAAGTGTTTTCACTTAACCGTTTTCACCTAATTGTACTCAGATAATAGTCCACGTGAGGTGTTGGAAGTGTTAATATGAATTTTGATAAACAAATTGGCACGCCTGAACTTGTACACCAAGTGTTTATTGTTGTATTGTGTAGAGGTGCTTCTAAGCGTTCCTTGGGGTTGTTCGTTGACCAATAACAATTTTTTTTGGAGGTTGTTCGTTGCCCAATAACGACTTTTTTGAGGGTTGTTCGTTGACCAATAACAAGTTTTTTGAGGGTTGTTCGTTGGACAATAACGAGTTCTTTGGGGGTTGTTAGTTGACCAATAACGAGTTATTGGGGTTGTTCGTTCACCAATAACGAGTTTTTTGGGGGTTTTTCGTTTACCAATAACGAGTTTTTTGAGGGTTGTTTGTTGGACAATAACGAGTTCTTTGGGGGTTGTTAGTTGACCAATAACGAGTTTTTTGGGGGTTGTTCGTTTATTAATAACGAGTTTTTTGAGGGTTGTTCGTTGGCCAACAACAAATTTTTTGGGGGTTGCTCGTTGGCCAATAACGAATTTCTTGGGGGTTGTCCGTTGACCAATAACGAGTTTTTTGGGGGTTGTTCGTTGACCAACAACGAGATTTTTAGGGTTGTTCGTTGGACAATAACAAATTTTTTGGGCGTTCTTCGTTGACCAATAGCGAATTTTTGGGGGTTGTTCGTTGACCAATAACGAGTTTTTTGAGGGTTGTTCGTTGGCCAATAACAAATTTTCTGGGGGTTGTTCGTTGGCCAATAACGAGATCTTTGGGGGTTGTTAGATGACCAATAACGAATTTTTTGAGGGTTGTTCGTTGGCCAATAACAAATTTTTTGGGGGTTGCTCGTTGGGCAATAACGAGTTTCTTGGGGGTTGTTCGTTGACCAATAACGAGTTTTTTGGGGGTTGTTCGTTGACCAATAACGAGTTTTTGAGGGTTGTTCGTTGGACTATAACAAATTTTTTGGGGATTCTTCGTTGACCAATAGCGAGTTTTTTGGGGTTGTTCGTTGACCAATAACGAGTTTTTTTAGGGTTGTTCTTAGGCCAATAACAAATTTTTTTGGGGTTGCTTGTTGGCCAATAAAGCGTTTCTTGGGGGTTGTTCATTGACCAATAACGAGTTTTTTGGGGGTTGTTCGTTGACCAATAACAAGTTTTTTGAGGGTTGTTCGTTTGACAATAACGAGTTCTTTGGGGGCTGTTAGTTGACCAATAACGAGTTTTTTGGGGGTTGTTCGTTCACCAATAACGAGTTTTTTGAGGGTTGTTCGTTGGCCAATAACAAATTTTTTGGGGGTTGCTCGTTGGCCAATAACAATTTTTTTGGGGGTTGTTCGTTGACCAATAACGAGTTTTTTGGGGGTTGTTCGTTGACCAATAACGAGTTTTTTAGGGTTGTTCGTTGGACAATAACAAATTTTTTGGGGGTTCTTCGTTGACCAATAGCGAGTTTTTTGGGGGTTGTTCGTTGACCAATAACGAGTTTTTTGGGGGTTGTTCGTTGGCCAATAACAAATTTTTTGGGGGTTGTTCGTTGGCCAATGACGAATTTTTTGGGGGTTGTTCGTTGACCAATAACGAGTTTTTTGGAGGTTTTTCGTTGCCCAATAACGAGTTTTTGAGGGTTGTTCGTTGACCAATAACGAGTTTTTTGAGGGTTGTTCGTTGGACAATAACGAGTTTTTTGAGGGTTGTTAGTTGACCAATAACGAGTTTTTTGGGGTTGTTCGTTGATTAATAACGAGTTTTTTGAGGGTTGTTCGTTGACCAATAACACATTTTTGGGGGGTTGTTCTTTGACCAATAACGAGTTTTTTTGGGGTTGCTCGTTGATCAATAACGAGTTTTTTGAGGGTTGTTCGTTCGCCAATAACAAATTTTTTGGGGTTGTTCGTTGACCAAAAACGAGTTTTTTTGGGGTTGTTCGTTGACCAATAACGAGTTTTTTGGGGGTTGTTCGTTGACCAATAACGAGTTTTTTGGGGGTTGTTCGTTGACCAAAAACAAGTTTTTTTTTTAGAAACTCATTCTTAATACAACCATTAACAACATGGTTGCCATACGGCTCACGGTGACACCCTTTGTGAACTATTTAATGTTCTGAATGCTATTGTTCATAAATTTTTTATTTACTATTTTAAAATTAAAGCCAGTGGTGGATCCAGGGGGCGAGGGGGTGCTCCCCCTCAAAGTAGTCTAAAGAAGTGTAATTTACTTAATTAACGTAAGTTTGCGTTAATTAAACTTGCTGCTACCGCAAGTTTATTGGATCAGCCTATTTTGCCCCCCCCCCCTAAAAAATCCTGGATCCGCCCTTGATTGAAACAAATTAATAATTTAATTTCCTGTATTCATTTTTGCTTCTACATTCACAACAGGCCTCAATCATCTTGGCCAAACTTCGTTATACAAGATATATATATATATATATATATATATATATATATATATATATATATATATATATATATATATATATATATATATATATATATATATATATATATATATATATATATATATATATATATATATATATATATATATATATATATATATATATATATATATATATATATATATATATATATATATATATATATATATATATATATATATATATATATATATATATATATATATATATATATATATATATATATATATATATATATATATATATATATATATATATATATATATATATATATACATATATATATATATATATATATATATATATATATATATATATATATATATATATATATATATATATATATGATTATTATTATATAAAAAAAAGTTTTTTTTAACTGAAATTGAGGAGCAACATCTTTTACTCTTTACATTAAAGTCTTGAAGTTCTTTAAGTATGCTTCTCATTCAAATTTAACGGCTCTTGTGTTTCAGGAGCCGCTCTTAAAGCATTGGGACAAAAAAAAAAAAAAAAAAAAAATCAAACTTTATAATAAAGAGTGGGGGATGAGTAATCCCCCTCATATACCGAATAATTTCTGTTGGGTTTAATTTTTCATGTTGCTCCTTACTTTCAGTTGAAAAACTTTTTTTGGTTTAATATATGACCGTTTTTCAAAGGATGGTACCAGGACCCTCTACGCCCCCTTCCCTGGTTAGAATTTTCCCTGGAAAATTGCCAGAGGATATCTTCGCCGCGGACCCCCCCCCCCTCTCCGCAGAATATTCCCCCCCCCCCCGTAAAATGTCCGTGTATTTCCCAATAACAAATTAATACTATCTGTAAACAATGGACAAATTGCATAACTTACAGGCCTTTCTCTAGTGGTTATTGGGGGGGGGTCATGGTATCCCTAGAGAGATAGTTACTGAACCTTCCAGCTATGCTGAAACAAATGGCTATCTCAAAGGTTTGATCAGATGTCTTCGGGGAAAGAAGGAGCAAGAAAAAAGGGCTAGTTACCCTCCAAACTTTTTGATCAGTTAAACTTAATGGATTTGTATATTTGGAATGAGCTTAAAAAGCCAATTCTTTTTATGCACTAATTGTTATAAAAATTTCATTTTTTAGAGTTTCGGTTACTATTAGGCCGAGTAGCTGAACTGAGTTTTACCATCAATTTTATTAAGTTTGGTGCATCCTACTACCAAAACTGCATAACTACATATATAGTTTTTTTGTTTTTTTTTCTATTTTTAATTTTTTTAATTATTTTTAATTATTTTTTTCATTATTATTATTTTAATTGTTTTATATTTAATTATTATTTAATTATAATATCGTTATTTAATTATTTAGTTAATCATTATTTTAATTATAATCTATTTAATTAGCCTATAATATCTGTAATTATTTTTTTAGTTATTTTAACTATTTTTAATTATTTTTAATTTAATAATTTTTTGCTTTCTATTTTTTAAAGAAATATTCGGCTGTGTAAGTTCCCACATAACCAATTCAGTCGATCATATTAAATTTTCACTGTCCTTGGTACCTTAAACAAGTAATAACCGGTTTCTTCCCGTGAAAGTAATTTCCCCTTCAATTTAACCTTATAGCCAAGGGAATTTTTCAACATGGAATCCTCACGGGATAGGTAAAAGGAAATAGAAAATACTTTTGCCCTTATCCCTGTTGATTTTAAAGAGTATTGTCAATAAAGTCAGGGCAAAGGTTGGGAAGAAGGCCTCTTAAGATGTTTTAAAAGTGAGGGAAATGAAATTTTATTTAAAAAAAAATACATTTTACTAGGCACAAGGAGTTATTAAGTTCACTGGTTTCTTTAAAACAGTCTTTTTAAATAAATTTCTTCTAATTTTTAGAATCCTTTAATAACGCATCAAAAATTTATTTATATGAATATTTGTTACTTTTTACGAGTCGGGCAAAATTTTTCTTTAGGGGGGGGGGTCAAACTCCCTAACCCCTTCCCCTGGATACAACCTTTTGTTAATGTCTTCGGCATAATCAATCCACCCGATTCTTTATCACCCAAAAGAAGACGAAAGGGTTCAAAATGGAGTAAAAAGAAAGAAAGAAAGAAAACACGCACAGAAAAGACCACACTATTACAAATATTTTTTATTACACCATTTTTACAACACTATTTTTACACCATTTTTACAATACTATTGCACCATTTTTTTAATTAATTCAAAAGAATAACATAAATAATCAGCTGATACATAGCAAGATCAATGCCATTCTTCTAATTTGCTAGACATGGGAGACGGTGTCTTCAGGCAGCTCTTTGTAAAATTCTTTTTTTTTTATCCCCAATTCTTGTGGAAATTTCTTTTTTCTATTCTAGGGGATCGAATTTTTTTTATTCCCTCCTTTGTATAGCTACGATTGTATACTTTCTGTTGATCCTGTCGTTCCTGAACCAGCCGCACTTTTTTTTTTTCCATTTCGTGTTGCTGTCTATATACCGAATGAAATCCAAATAAGGAAAATATTCTAGACGATTTTGATTTTCTTCCTCATTAGAGATACTTCGAAATTTTTTTTTTTATAATTTTGGGTAACTTTGGGTAGCTTTCACCAAGAGAAGATGAAGGGCTACTATTCGATTCGACACTTTCATGCTAAACACTATGTTTTAATTCCATTGGTTCATTTTTTTGACGATTTTTCTTAAGCCTATAAAGCTATCCCTCATTTATGGAGGGAACATAACATAAATTAAATAAACATAATCAAAATATTTTTTTTCATGACGAACGGATATTGTTCAGCACCTGATTTTCAGCATATTGTTCAGCACCTGTTGTGACTCAGAACTTTGAGTCACAACATTTTTACAAGTAAATTCTCTGTTTATTTGTGTTTTCGCGATAATAAAATGTTTTTATCTTCATTGAAACTTAAAATTGCAAATTTATGATTATCCTTAAAAATTTGGAGAAAAATAAGTTTCAAAATTTCCTTCTGATTACCTTATAAGTTATGGAAAACCACGACTGGATTCGTGGCCATAGATGGCCGACATCTCAACTGCAGTTTCTGCTTTTGAGACAATAATTATTTGCCAATTATCAGATAATTGACTAGGAATTTCACTCATTTCGACTTTTTTTGTTAAATTGAAGTGTCATAAATGGCTTATTACTTTTGTAAAAGCACTCTAAATCTGAGTAGGCAATTAGAAAGAATTAAAAAAAATAATAATCCATTGTTGATTTTCCATTATATAATATGTTTGATTGCCATTAAACATTAAACATAAAAAAGATTTTCTGGTAATTTGGTACTTTTTGGGGTAATTTGTTAGTTTCTGGTAAATTTTTTGGTAATTTGCTTGGCTCGATAAAACCTTACGTTTTAAAATCGAAATGTAAAAACTTAAGACCGAAATATCCGAATACCGAAATAGGCCGAATACTGAATGGGCTTTCTTCGAGACTGCAGACGTGAGTAATATAGTTTGTATTTTCATTTCATTTCAGTTGGATTCGATTGATGGACGGTCCCGTGACGACCTAGACATGGAACGCGTACTCCGATCTCAACATCCTTTTGCACCAGATGTGGTGCGTTCAGCCATGCCGAAGAAAACAAGGTTCACCACCTCCACCATCGACAAAGTTCTTGGCGTTCCGGATAAAATTGTGATTGAAGAACGATATGTGCCTGATGAGGTAGCATATAAACTAATTTGTTATATAAATTAATTAATCAGTATTAATCAATTAATATGAATAACATTGTTATAACTAATAGTATAAATATGAATAATATTAATTAAAATATGAAAAGTGTAATATAGTATTTATAATAACAAATAAACACAATAAATATAGACAATAATAAACAAATGAAATAACTATTAATAATATAATATTGATATAAACAGTATAAATATAAATTACAATTATAAATATTACAAAATTAATTGATTTGTTCTATTAAATGTTTTAATGGAATTGAGAAATAATTGAATCCAGAACGTACAAGACAAAGGCAAGCCTCGTTGTTAAACGTATGGAAACTGGTATAATAGCACACATTTAGCTATAAACATGTTAGTAATTGATTATGGTAACTTAAAACACAAACGAGTGTTTTTTACTTAAATATCAATAAATATATTAGTAATTTAATTCATTGGATACAGTAGATTTAATTTAAAAGAATTTTTAATGCCTATAAAAGCATTAAGTATGTTTGGACTAATCCTAATATGTGACGTTGTTAGGATTTAAGATTTGGACTCTTCTGACGAGAAGCTTTATTAGGCATCCATTTTTCATTTGGCAACCATGACAGACGTGGTGTATTGGGGCAGCCAGTTTCTATGTGAAAGCTCTATATAAAGCGAAAAGTTTGTTTGGACTAATCCTAATGTTTGACGTTAGGATTTACGATTTAGACTCGTCTGACGAGAAGCTTTATTAGGCAGCCGTCTTTCATTTGCAACCATGACAAACTTTGTTTACTGGGGAAGCCAGTTTCTATGGAAAGCTCTATATAAAGCGAAAGTATGTTTGGACTGATCCTAATGTTTGACGTTGTTAGGATTTACGATTTGGACTCGTCTGACGAGAAGCTTTATTAGGCAGCCGTCTTTCATTTGCACAAATGACAAACGTTGTTTATTGGGGAAGCCAGTTTCTATGGAATGCTCTATATAAAAGCGCAATGTATGTTTGGACTAATCCTAATGTTTGACGTTGTTAGGATTTACGATTTGGACTCGTCTGACGAGAAGTTTTATTAGGCAGCCGTCTTACATTTTGCAACCATGACAAACTTTGTTTATTGGGGGAGCCAGTTTCTATGTGAATGCTCTATATAAAAGCGAATGTATGTTTGGACTGATCCTAATGTGTGACGTTGTTAGGGTTTACGATTTGGACTCGTCTGACGAGAAGTTTTATTAGGCAGCCGCCTTTCATTTTGCAACCATGACAAACTTTGTGTATTGGGGCAGCCAGTTTCTATGTGAAAGCTCTATATAAAGCGCAAAGTATGTTTGGACTAATCCTAATGTTTGACGTCGATAGGATTTATGATTTGGACTCGTCTGACGAGAAACTTTATTAGGCAGCCGTCTTTCATTTGCAACCATGACAAACTTTGTTTATCGGGGGAGCCAGTTTCTATGTGAATGCTCTATATAAAAGCGCAAAGTATATTTGGACTAATCCTAATGTTAGACGTTGTTAGGGTTTACGATTTGGACTCGTCTGACGAGAAGTTTTATTAGGCAGCCGTCTTTCATTTTGCAACCATGACAAACGTGGTTGTATTGGGGCAGCCAGTTTTTGTGTGAAAGTTTTATATAAAAGCGCAAAGTATGCTTGGATTCTGCTTTTAGATTGGATGTCTGGTCACGTGGAGATGTTGGCTATCCAAATAAAAGAAAAGCAAAACTTTCTTTGCCCGGTACCTCTTTGAGAAAAAATGGATGTCTTCTCATCAGTGAGTTGTCAAAAATCAGTCAGCTTCAGATTATCCAAAAGGCCTCTAAAAGAAATCGCTAAATTTTTGGTAATAAATTTCTGAGTGATGACTCTCGTGATTCCCAATGTGGGGTTCAGGCCCCACCGGTGGAGCATGGCAATATTTTGGTGGTTCACGAGAAAGACGTGCACTTTTTTGAAGAAAAAAAAAAGTTTTCATATGAATTCTGTCGCATTCATATGCATTTAAAGAACAAAAATAATACATGCTAGTATTGTAATGACGTCATATATTGTCTAAAGCTGTTATATTTAGACGATACTCTTCATTAGTAGAACATCCCAAGAGGACGACCCGAAAAAAAGATACCATGTTAATTGCCTTCCATGCTTCCTTATACGCAACATTTTGAATAACTAAACTTTTACGAGGGGGACATCAGGATTTTAGCAATATATAAGTAGGGTATGGCCCAAAATCGGTTGGGAACCTCTGGTATAAACCCTAGGAGAGAAACCTGATGTGTACCAATTAAGAACTGCTAATTGTATTCTAATAAAATTGTATTCTAATAGAATTTTTTCATATTCTAATAAAACAAAGAAAAATGATAATTATATAGATTTTTTTTTACTATAGAAGGGTTTAAATTATTAATATTATTTCTTAGCTTTAAAGGATTATTGTTTTCAGGAAGATTGTTGTTTCGGGATATGTTTATTAGCCATTTAGTTTTATCCTGAGTCACTGAATTCAGTAATTCTAAGAGTTACTATAAAAAGCTAACTAGACTATATAATATCTAAGTAATCTAAATAATATCTATATATCTAAATACGGGGCCCAGTCCTCTAGGATCGATGAAGTCAAAATCCTAGAAAGCTTTCATAATTAATAGGAAAAGAAGATTTAATTATGCCTGAACAGGGTTTACGCGGGGGCATTCGATACAAGGTAGTTCCACAGGGCGGCTCTGATAATTAAAAGGGCGACATGTGTCATTTTGGTTGAAATAGAGTTTTGTTTGTGCCGCGGGTAAACTTAGCACGCGGAATTGAATGGTGTAGTCAGAATTATCCTATCTTGTACCGTTACGAAGATAAAAAAGAGACATGCGCCGCTTTTAATCTGCCTCATAGCCGACGGCTGTGAAAAATAAAAGGACGCAAATGCCATTTTGTTTGAAATAGAGTTTTGTTTGTGCCGCGGGTAAACTTAGCACGGGGAATTGAATGATGTAGTCAGAATTATCCTATCTTGTACCGTTACGAAGATAAAAAAGAGACACACGCCGCTTTTAATCTGCCTCATAGCCGACGGCTGTGAAAAATAAAAGGACGCAAATGCCATTTTGTTTGAAATAGAGTTTTGTTTGTGCTTCTGGGAAACTTAGCACGGGGAATTGAATGATGTAGTCAGAATTATCCTATCTTGTACCGTTACGAAGATAAAAAAGAGACATGCGCCGCTTTTAATCTGCCTCATAGCCGACGGCTGTGATAAATAAAAGGACGCAAATGCCATTTTGTTTGAAATAGAGTTTTGTTTGTGCCTCGGGTAAACTTAGCACGGGGAATTGAATGGTGTAGTCAGAATTATCCTATCTTGTACCGTTACGAAGATAAAAAAGAGGCATACGTCACTATTGGATGTGGACGAACTTTCAAGATAAAAAGAGACATACGCCATCGACAAACTTTTTTTTGTGTTTTTTGGCTCTCCTGAAAAGTTACAAAAATGGCGTATGTCGTACTTTTAATTATCACGGCTGAGGGCTTTCGTGCAATTTTTTAAAAATAAATGATAGAAATACACGAAAATGACGGAAACTATCCCCAATAATGATTGTGGGACACTTATAACCCCTTAGAGAAACGATTTTGTCTGATCCTACAGTCGTAAATACTTACCGGTAATATTAAATGTACAAAAAAACCGAAGACTTTACAGCTATATAAAGTTTTTCTTCTAAAAGGGCCAAGGACATCAAAACAAAAACATTCCTCCTCCCTTGATTAACATTAGGTATATGCCATGGCTATCTACGATTTTTCTTTTGGTTGGTTCAAAATTGTGAGGATTTTTAGGGAAGCACCACATTTTCATCAGTGTTTCCGCGTTGAATCGTGATAATTTATAAGTGAAACTAATTTTTTAAATTTGATTATGCTTTTCGTTAGTAAAAACTCAAATATCAATCATGTGTCGATTGCAAAAGACAACTACACCCTCAGGGGAAAGTTATTTAGTCTTAAGCTGTCTGGCGCCACGTGTTTTCGCGTTATTTTTAACTCGTGTTTTATTTTTTAAATTTCGCGCCCGCTACTATCAAAAACTGTGTAATTACATATGTGTTTTTTTCATTAAATATACCAAAGAAATAAAGAGACAAACTACCAAAGAAACAAAGAGAGAAATGAAGAAAAGAGACAAAACGAGACTTCGGCCAGTAGCGCAAAAACAAAGCGACGCGGACATTTCGCCTGCATACAAACGAGGCGTCTTCAGTGCAAAAGAAACAAACATTAAAAATTAAAATAAACTAAAAAAAAGAAACATCACCAATATTAAACTATAATTGTAAATTTGCTGGCCAGTTTGGCTTAAGATCTTTCATTCATTAAATATACCATTCTTGACTTTGGCTACTTTTTACACATACAATATTTTGTTTAAGGTTTTACTTAACCAATTTTATTATCTCTGTCCTTGGAGCTTCAAATAATATAAGTGTCCATGATTGATATTCTCAGCTTGTGCTTAACATGGCAGTGCTTGGGATTTTTTTTAGGAAAAAAAAAGTATTAGGTACAGTCATGACATGACAGTGCTAGGGAAATATATAAATAGGAGCATATTAATACCATAAGTTTATATATGTATAAAGTTTTGAACATGTAATGTATATATATATATATATATATATATATATATATATATATATATATATATATATAAATGTAATTATGTAAGCATGTAAAACGTATTTAATAATATAAACGTATAAAACATATTATTTTACATAAACATATAATAATTTTATACATTAACATATAAAACATATAAATTGACTCTTATTGAGAATACAGGAGAACAATTAGCAGTAACATCTTTCCGTTCTCGTAATATTTTTATTTCTTTATTATTACCACAACGCGGAACGCTTTCGCTTGTTGCACATAAATACAAATATAATAAATCACTTGAAATATCTAATATAATTAGAAACTAATGTGATAAAAAAAAGGAAAGAAAAGGCAATACTTCATGTTTCAAATCTAAACCTAGGATCCTCGTATTTACATTAGTAAAAATCAATATCGGGTATTGAGCTCTTAAATTGTACTTTTTATTTCAGTTCTTTATTATTGAAGTCTTGATTCCTTCTTTGGGTCAAGCAAGGTTTGTACCAAATTAGGAAAATATTCTACAAGTGTAAAAAGGCCTTTGTTCTCTAAAAGATGTAAAAGAAGTCCCATAGTTGATAATCATTTTACTCCCACATGACATTGCTAGGGAAAGCATTCAGGAAAACATTTTTAGGGAATCACAACATGACAGTTTTAGGGAAAATATCTATATAGACTCTTGCGAGAATCTATAGACTCTAGACTAAAGACTCTTACTAAGAATAGTTTGTCTTGCACACTAATATTAGGATCTATCAACGTCTATGGCCTGTTCACCGCTGTTTTTGGCTTAAGTGTAATCCTTAATCCTCCACAGCACTTTTTGGCCGATTCGGAACTTTTGGATAGTGTACTAATCCAGCTTCAAATCACTGCATTCCACATTGGGAAGGAATTTTTTTACTAAAATGGAAATTTATATCTGACAAATATATCCAACGGAAATTGGCCCATTTTCAAAAATCTCCTATATTTAGATTGCAAGCAACATTTCATTGTCTGGGAAAGTCAGTAAAAAGGAGTCTCTCTGAGTTGGAATTTGTTTAACTTTGGAATGGAGCCAAAAGTTGGTCTTCTATTTCCCCAGGTTAATTAAGGTTCCCAACAATTGCGGAATATATATTTCCTTTTCAGAAAAAAAGAGATTATAGCACAATGGGATGAGGCTTTTAACAGATTAGAAAAAATAACTTTTAATTAGAAAAAGTTGTCGGAGAATCACCTTAGTATAATACAATCCTACTGCCTTATAAGGTTTTAAAAATGTTCTTGGGGATTCGTTTAATTAAGAATCAACGATGAATGGGTGCTCTCATATGCCAGATGGTCAAATGTGCCAAATCATGGAAATTTGGTGGCAGGGGGCGATAAGGATATTCTTCATTTCTTTTTATAACGAAGGCACAATTTTTTTTCAAAATCTAGGGGGGGCTTTTTTGATTTTTATATTGGTGAAGTAGACTTCACCAATTTTTCATCTGAATGGCTCAAACACTGACTGAAGCTGATTAAACAGATTGAAAAGCAGCATAATAATTAGGCAATCCTTGAAATTTCTGATTATTCCTTGAAATAAAAACAAATGTATCTAAGCATTTACAGTGTATTGAGATACATTTTGACATGGACTTCTCTTTTGCCTGTCCAAAATCAAATGAAAGTTCAAAACTTCAAATAGAAAATAGGCTACAAAATACAAACAGATGGCAAATAAAATTATTAAAATACGTTCTTGGCTATGATTTAAATGTACCAATTATCTAGTCGAAGAAATAAATGTAAAATTGGCTCTCATAAAATAATTGTTGAATTTGCTCTTATGAAAATTAGTTAATTTGCTTTCATGAAAATTAGAAAATTAGACAATTTTTGGTGAAAAATTGTTATAAACTAAAAAATAGTTATAAAAGTGTATTTGAAGGAGAAATCACTTAAAAAAAAGTTTTTCTAAACTCTTATATAAGTGCATAATTGGCTCTTATAAAATCATTTATTAATTTGCTCTTATAAAAATGTATAATTGGCTTTTATGAAAAAATTTATTAATTGGCTCTTATAAAAATGTATATTGGCTCTTATAAAAATAATTGTATTAATTTGCTCTTATGAAAATGTACAATTGGCTCTTAGCTCTTATAAAAGTGTATAATAGGCTTTTATAAATCATTTATTTATTTGATCTTATAAAAATGTATAATTGGCTCTTATGAAATAATTTATTAATTGGCTCTTATAAAAATATATATTGGCTCTTACAAAATAACTTACTAATTTGATCTCATAAAAACGTATAATTTGCTCTTATATAATATTTAACTTTAATTGGCTTTTATAAAAATGTACAATTGGCTCTTGTAAAATAATTTAGCGATCCAAAGCCAGAATGTGTTCGCCATCTTTCAGTAGTAATCCTTAGTTTTGGAGAACATCCTTTTAACTGTATTAAGATGATGACAAGCTGCGTGCTTTGACGCTAGAATCTAAAAATTCTCAACAAGTGGACTTACTCGTTTTGGCTTCTGAGTATATAAAATAATAATTGAATTCTGTTAAAGAGATTTAAATGTCAAGAGAATGTGTACCCAATTCCGTGTATTTAAGATTATTCCTTTATTTATAACCATTTTTTATAACCATTATGAGGTCTTAACCAGTGTTGCCACGCCAACAATTAATAGCTGAATGAGGTCTTTACTACCAAGACAATTCTAATTACTAAGTAAATAACGAATGCTCCACTACTCCATATATGCGCTATCGCTTGGTGAATTGCTTCCGGAGACGCTTTTTTTTACTAGAGGCTAGGTTCTTCTATCCTCCAGATATTGAGATTTACGTTCGGTTCTTTTCTTGCCAGGGGCTCGGAAAATAATGATGGGTCCGGAAATCCTGTTCTCCCCTGAAAAGTTTACTTTTAATTAAAGACGCAGTGTCGTGATCAGAGAGAACCTTCTCAGTCTTTTTTAATTTGTCTCCTTGTTTTGGTGAAAGCTTTAAGTATTAAAGAGCTAGGGCATGGTTGCCAGCTTGAGAATTTTCCATTAGAAAAGAAATTTTTAGTTACTACTAGTCTTAGTTCTACAAACTTTTATGCTCGTATTTTTAAAAAAGTTATCCCCGAATGCGGCGAGAGTATGTCATTAGGAAAGATTTTAGGGAAATAATAAGTTCTTGGGAGGGTGTAAAGAGGGAGGCTTTGAATAGATTGGGATGGAGGAGGCGCAATCGTAGCTGTGTTGGCATCAGACGGCTTGGTTCTATAGTAAACTTTTGTTACTAGCGATAGTATAATAAATTATTAAAAATAATGTAAATTTGTGATGAAAGGATGAACTTGAGTCCAAAATTGGAACAGAAATCGAGAATGTTTCGAAATTGAAAATCATTTTTCTCTCTCTTAATGTTTTTATATGGAATTTTTGCGCTGTTTAATAATATGGTTGAGCTTCTAAGGTCGAGTTGTGTCATTCTAAACATCGTTATTTTCCGATTTTTTTCGTTAGAATTTTTTTGTTAGAAAGTCATGTTTTTTTTTTAGAATTTTCAGTTCACAAATGCTGTTGATTCTAACGGTCAAACTTCAAATGTCGAGCCGTAATTTGAAAATCCAACACGCTATTGAAAAGAAATCTGTATTTTCGCTAGAAAATTTAAATTTTCTGAGGTTTTTATTTAAAGATTGGCTGACATTTATTGGTAAATTTAAATTTTCGGTAAAAAAATATCAAAATTAAAAAAGAAACCAAACAAAAAGAAACTGTACCAGTACCTTCTGCCCAATTTTAATATTTTTGCGGATGTGTGCATATTTTATTGTATTTTTTCTGTAATTCACTTGTTTTTTGTATACTTTTCTTCTAGATTCATTTATAACTCCTAAAAAAACGAAAAAAAAAAAAATGTTGGGCCTATCCAGAATAGTTTCTTGAGAACGGACTTTAGCCCTTCCCTCCCTGTTCTGCAAATTAAATGGAATTTAAAAATTACATCACCGTTTTTGCTTTTTATTTAGTTAAAAAAAATTTATGCTGTGATGTTATATCTATTTTTCTTTTTAGAAATAAAAAGATTTTTCATTGATTTGCTGATTAGTATTCTTTTTAAGTGGCTCAGTTGCCATCTCTGTAATAATCCTTGAGGCTTCTCTAGTTTGTCAGTGTAGTTTTTTATACGCTTGTATTTGTTGAAGATATTGGTGTCTTCAAACATGAAGAAATCTTACCTTTCTTAGTTCTAGTTATAAACTTTTAATGGTTTTTAATAGTTTTAAACTTTTAGTAGTTTCAAATTTTTAACTGATTTTTTTTTAGGAGGATCTCAAAATATCTTGTGAGGAGAGATTGCGTCGTAGCAAAAAAGTGGAGTCGATCAAACGAATCCTTAGCAGTACCCCTTCACTAGTCCCATCACTTGGTGTGACGAAGCCTGATGGTAAGCTACTATTTCAACTTCTTGGACCGCAGTTTTTTCTTTTGGAGCGGGGGGGGGATAGGGAAAAGGTGAATTCTTAAGCTAATAATTTTCAGTTAATCGAAAATTAGTCCTTCGGAATAATCTTGGGAGAGGGGGTGTAAGCTATTGACTAAGTGCAAGAAAAATGGTAATTATATACAAAAAAAGTGGAGCATTTCTCGAAACATTGTGCCAATATAGATATTTTCGGCAAGGGAAGACGAAATTCCCGACTGAGGTCAAGTTTATACGTTGTTAGGAGCCCCTTTTGTGAAAAGAAAAGCAGCTCATGGGCTTGAAAGCAAGATAAATCTAAGAGGCAAAGGTTGAATACATTTCAGACTTAATTAGTTTATCCAGAGCTTATAGGACTGATAGCTATGCATAATAATGTAGGCCAATGTCATGGAACATGTATGCAACTATGAAGACCACACTGCGTGATTACCATGCAAGAAAAAACAATTCTGATAAATTGGGGCTTTTTGAGATAGTGACAATGTAGTGATTGACAATTGTAGTGTAGTGAGTGACGATGACAATGTAGTGCCAGTCACAACTTGTCACTGTTTTTGAAATTTCACTTGTCACTGGCAATCTCTTTAATCTTTGTTTTCTTTTTGCATGGAAAATATAGAAGATACGCTTCAACTCTGGTTAGTCTGCCAATAACTTGGATTTTGCCAATAAATCATTGATGAGCTCGTATTTTTCATCAGGTTGATAAATGCCCCGTCAAGGTATTTTTGTCAAGGAACTGCAGTGCAATTTAAGTTGCGTCAAGCGTCACTTGTCACTGGCATCCTCTTTGTTGCTATATCTGTTTTTCTTGCATTTAGAATTTCGTAGATACACTTCGATTTTGGGTTGTCCTGCTGCCAGTAACTCAGTGGTGACCTGACGAAAAACAAGTTTAACAAGCTATTTTTCACCAGGTCGAGAAATACCCCGTCAAGGAACTGCAGGCCATTTTATGTCGCCACAAATATAGATTAAATAAAAAAAAGCTTGTTCAACTGAAAGTAAGGAGCAAAATTAAAATTAAAACGAACAGAAATTATTACGTATATGAAGAAGGCTGCCCCATCCTCAACACCTCACTCTACGCTAAAGTTTTTCAGTACTTTTAAAAAAGCGTCTTATTGTTCTAATTAAACGGCCCTTTTGTTTCAGGAGTCATTATTAAAGAATTGGGGCAAAATTCAAACTTTAGCGTAAAGAGCGAGGTGTTCAGGAGGGGTCAACCCCCTTCATATACGTAATAATTTCTGTTCGTTTTAAGTTTTAATGTTGCTCCTTATTTGCAGTCGAAAAAACGTGTTTTTTTTATTTAATTCCTGATCGTTTTTTTTAATAATGCCAGGAAATCTAGTTCCACCTCCACGGAGAAACCCCCTCCCCACGGAAATGTCCTCTAGACAATCTAATCCCGGTGAAAATTTACCCCGGACAATTACTCTTAACCACTCCGCGCGTAAAATTGAGGCGAAAAAGAGAAAGCAAGCCATAAAAATAATTTTGTATAAGAATTCTGGCAAATTCCCGCAGTATATAATTTCCCCTGACAAGTTCACTCCCTAGAAACTTCCCTTCACATGGAGAATTCCCCCAGCAGAAAATCCCTCCTCCCACCACACCCGAAAATGTATGCATGCATCCCAATAACAAATACTATGCTTAAACATTGGGCAAATTTTATAATTTTATGGGGCGGGGGAGGGGGCCTAGTTGCCCTCCAATTTTTTCGGTCACTTAAAAATGGCACTAGAATTTTTAATTTTGTTGGAATGACCCCTCTCCCGATATTCTAGGGCCACTGGGTCGATACGATCACTCCTGAAAAAAAAAAACAACAGATAAACACGCATCCGTGGTCTTTCTTCTGGCAAAAAAAAATACAAAATTCCACATTTTTGCAGATAAGTGCTTGAAACCTCTGAAGCAGGGTTCTCTGAAGATCACTTAACTTTTAGGGGATGTTTCCCTCTTTTTTCAAAAATCAGGAAAATTTTCTCAGGCTTGTAACCTTTGATAAGTAAGACTAAACTTAATGAAATTTATTTATTTGAAATCAGCATAAAAAGTGGATTCTTTTGATATATCTATTGGTATCAAAATTCTGTTTTTTAGACTTTCGGTTACTATTGAGTCGGTTCGCTCCTTACCTACAGTTTGTTACCACGAACTGTTTGATTAGAAATCTTTGCTTCGTTCAGCTTCGAACAAGGCGTAATATGCCTGACTTTCTACAAAAAAAGGCCAGAAGAGAGAGGCTAGGGGAGTTTTAGAGTCTTAGAGTTTAGAGTCTTAGAGTCTTAGCGAGTCTAGGGGAGAGGGCTAGGGGCACTGGGCCCATATTATGCCTCCAATTATGCTAGTTGAATATTTTTACATGATGTATGTCCAAACAAGGGGACACAACTTTTTCACTAAAGAGTTGGTAGTGGGGGAAAGGGGCGGTGTTAGAGAGGCCCCAGGCCCAAAATACTAGTAGCTAGGGGCTGACATGCTTGCTACTTGTCTCTTTATTTGACGCCCTATGCGGCAGCAGTGAATCTGGAAGATCTTTATTCTTTTTTAGGTAGGGGGGGGGGTCTTTTTTTTGGTAGGGGGGGGGGGTGTAGGACAATTGACCAACCTCGGAAAATGTGTTTGACTTTGGAAAACTATATGCCAGTAATTCATAAGTGAACCGAGGATGAACCGAGGACAATCCGGTTGAAAGGTTTTGGCTCAAGAAAAAGGTTTAAAACATTCCACGCAGCAGAGCAGAGCATTTTAGTTCTCCTTTTATATAGATTAAAAATCTTTGCCTGATTCATCTTCAAACAAGTTGAAACATACCTTTTTTTTGTAAAAAACAAAATGGCAGGGGGAGAGTGGAGAGGGTAGTGTCGAAGGGGTAAGGAACTACTTTATGCCTAAAATAATACTGTATTAAAATTCTTGTACTATGAAAAGATACTGTGTTTTTCCAGACCATTGAAATACTATATCTGGAATTTCTTGAGTTAGGCTGGAGATTGAGTTGCTGAAGGTACTGTTGGGAAAGGTAGGGGGATAGTGTGGCAAGGGAGCTCAAATTTAGTTTTGGGGTAATAACAGAGGCCTAAGACCCACAATGGTTTCCCAGTCATTCAAATTGAAAATACATGCCTGATACTGGTTCAAAGAAGATGCACCATTTCCGCTGGAATGCGGTAGCTGGAGTGGCATGCAGTTGGGAAAACTAACTGACCAACGTCGGAAGTTGCTTCGGACAGCTGTCGACTTTGGACAGCTATGTATATATAATTCATCGGTGACTTGAAAACAATCAGTTGGTACAATGAGGACAGAAACGTCAAGAAAACGTCAAGTTTTCAAGAAAGTTTAAAGGCTCCCTGTGGAGGAACCAATTAGTTGATCAAAGAGTGTTGCTTGATTTTGCTTCAAACAAGAGGCAAAATGGCTGTATTTTTGCAAAACATAGAGAGAGGTGGTGGCACTTTGTTCCTAAACTAAATAAATTTTTCAAAATCCTTGCATGACGTCGGTTGAAACAAGGTGCCACAACCTTTTTACAAGTTTGTGGTAGGATGAAGGGATGGGGTGTATTGGGGAGGTATCAGGCCCATTTTGGTACTCAGATTGCACAGATTGAAAATCCTTGTGGCATTCTGGATCGAAAAAGGTGCAACATGCCTACCCTCTCCACAAGTTTTTTCAATATTTTTTTTTTCAAATTTTTGGTCCTGTAGATATTTAAAAAATTGATTTTTGTAGCAAAGCTCCCTATTGCAGTATCGTATACTGTTTTAATGTATGTGCTCACAGTTTTTGCTTAATTTCTATCTTTTTTACTGTTTTTTTTTTGTCTGCAACGCAAGTTCAACAGCAACAACATAGAAATAATAGCACGAAAAAAAACAAAAAACAACAGAGTATCAGAAAAATCGAGGGCACTGTTTTAATGATTAAAAATCGAGGGCACTGCATTTTTCACCCTGTACCCCGAAAAGAAATCCTCTCTCCTTCAAAAAATATTCATCATAAAAAAAACTCCATCTTAAAAAGTTGAAAAGTAATGGCCTGAAAGTTCACTTTTTGACATTTAAGGCTCCTCAAAAATTCTTAAATTGCCCCAAGGCCGTATCCAGGGGGTTAGGGGGTTTGACCCCTCCCAAAAATATCCTCGCGTAAAAAAAAACCGAAAAAATCCTGGATACAACCCTGAATAGCCCCTTAAGATCCTTCTGAATTCTTACAATATTGCTCAAAATTGTATACAGTATTTTCTTTTTTTTTATCTTGATAGATTGTTATATATCATAATATGTCTAGCGACTTGTTACCATGTCCTAAATAATTAAATACGAGACTAAATGTTATCTCACATAATCCAAACAGCCTTTTATTTGTTCTCTCTAATACGATGTCAATTTAGGTTATGTGTTGGCAAATTTTCCTTGTTCCGAAATAATTAAATTTTAAAATTAAGTTTGCCAACCAAGAGTAATGTCATGCCAAATTAGATGCTTACAACTTTCTGATGGAAAAGAGGGAGTAAACTGATTTATGATTACATGATTTTAGTGTGAAGTCTGCCCCTTTTCTTCAGGCTCATTTTTAAACTCATGATTTGGCTCATTATTTGACTTTTTTGGCATTTATTGGCTTTATGCGAAGAGAGGGAGCCTGTCCTTTCTCTTCAGCCTCATTTTAACTCAATAATTTGGCTTTATTTGACATTTATTGGCTTTATGTGAGAGAGGCAGCCTGTCCCTTCTCTTTTGACTTATTTTAAAGCTCATTATTTGGCGTTTTTGGCATTTATTGGCTTTATGTGAGAGAGGGAGTCTGACCCTTCTCTTCTGACTCATTTTTAAACTCTTTTGTTGGCTTTTTTGGCGTTTATTGGCTTCATATGAAGAGAGGGAGCCTGTCATTTCTTTTCAGGCTCATTTTTAAGATCGTGATTTGGCTTTATTATACATTTATTGGCTTTATTTGAAGAGAAGGAGCCTGTCCCTTCTCTTAAGGCTTATTTTGAAGCTCAGAATTTGGGTTTATTTGACATTTTTGATTTTATTTGAAAAGAAGTTGCCTGCCATTTCTCTTTAGGCTCATTTTGAGCTAATGATTTGCTTTGTTTAAAAAATATTTGAGATAGTCTAACAATTTACAAGGCCTACTTATGATCCTTGTGGTACCAAACTGCTAAGGGGCAAAATAGCTGCTTATACTTCTTTTTTATTGCAATCTGTTCTAAAGTTCACTCTTCATTCCCTTTCGTAAAATTGCAATATCCTTTTAATTATTTCTAATGACCTTCATACCCCATTCGGGGACCACCTGATTTGCCCTTTATTGATGGAAGAAAAGCAGTATTTTCGGCAATCTATCGTCTATACAAAACGGGAATTATCGACCTTCGCCTTTCTTTCATTATAGCCCTAGAAAGATTTTTGGACAGGCAAATATAAATTCAGCCAAATGGGTATCAAAAACTCCTAATGCCGCATTCACAATGAGATTTTACTAATACCGTAATTTAGCTGGCACTAATTTAACCCAATCAGAGTTTTTTGTAGAATTTTCCAGCCAATCAAAATATTTTAAAGAAAATCTGGTTGGCTCAAAATAGCGCAAGCTAAATTTCTGAACAGACAAAATTTCACTGTGAATGTGAATGGGCCTTAGTGCAATTCCTCTGAAGGGCTGATGGCATATCTTCCTCAGCCTTCTGAAACGCCCGAATTTCAGAACCATTAAAAAGTCAGTTAAAAAAAAAAAAAAAAAAAAAAATGTCAAATATTCTACCTCCAAGAGAACTTACTCGGTACTGTGAGTTCTTGTACAAGATTGTTTTTTTCATTTCTGTGCCACACAAATTTTTAACTATAAAAGTTAATAAGAACCGTTAATAAAATTTATTAATAATTGTTAAAAAATTAACCTTAAAAGACTCTGTTTTTTCATTAATTTTAAAACATTATTTTCCATATGATCTACACTGTAAGATTCAAAAAAATATTAACTTCCTGTGTGTTTTTGAAGCTCATATGGATTACAATATTTTAAATATTCTTGAATATATCTAAATATATTTATGTCCGGTTCCTTTTTTAACCCGATGACTCAGCCGTTTTTTGCACCATGTCTCAGTATGCACCATGCACCATGTGCACCATGTCTCACTCCTGACTAATTTTTGTTATCTCTAGAAAGTTCCTAAACCCAGCAGTGAAAAAACATATTTTTTTCTTTTTTAATTATGTAACAAGACATGGAAAATTATATAAGTTATTTTTTTAGTTTTGTTTGTTCTGATAAGAATTTTAAATTTATTTGTTTTTGATTACAAAATTTTACTAAAGGTAAATGTCAAGTTTTATTTAAATGATTTTAAATTATATAGCTGAATAAACTTTCGTTTTAGATTTTAATTTGAATTAAATACCTTTATTTCAATCAAAAGGTCAGTCATAATGAAAGAAAGAAAAACAAGCTAGGTACTTGTGTATTATCCCGAACACACTTAAGAAGTGAAGATAGGTTAATCATAATAAAATATAACAAAATTTGTTGATAATATAATACTTTTGTAACAAAATTATGGAAACTACAACAAAGAATTATGGAAAGCAGGCCGCCTAGAACGCATTATATTAACTACCTAACCTAACTCCCTCTATATATTATGTATTTAATTGCAATATACCTGCATCGTAGCGTATTTCATGAAAGAATAAGCGAGATAAACCTCGCTATAACCGAATGCGAGAGAAAAACAAGTTTTGTTCTGTTCAAACAAAGCAAACTTCTTGAGTGGGTTCGGGATAATACACAAGTACCCAGGGGCGGATCCAGGATTTTTTTTTGGGGGGGGGGGCGCAAAATAGGTTTATCCGATAAACTTGCGTTAGGAGCAAGTGTAATTAACGCAAACATGAGTTAATTAATTAAATTAAACTACTTTAGACTACGCTAGGGGGGGGTGCGCCCCCTCGCCCCCCTGGATCCGCCACTGCAAGTACCACAAGCTAACATAACAGCAAACAAACAGAAAAAATATAATGCACAACTAGCCAAGTTGTTATCATATTTCCAAATAGAGGGGGGGGGGGAATGACGCTACAACCAGCTCATTATCTGACGTAAGGACTCATTTGCACAGATCTGCCCAAGTAGTTTGATCGGTGGACAAACGGAATTTCAAGTACACATTGGCCATGAACCGTACAACTTCAAGCACAAGACATCCTAAAAATATTAGGGCAATATGCAAAAAAATAAAGTGTTTTAACTTAATTTGGATATTGACCGAACCACCCGAGTAGTAGATATCTTTTGACTTATAGTGACCCCAAAGGATGTACTGATCTCCCTGCACGCTCGGGTGGTATAGGTTTACATGTTTGCTTCTGTTTTCGAAAATTATTGTTGATATATTTTCTGAAAAAATTATGGATCTATTGCATTGAGCCAATCGTCACTAAATTGCATTGTCACTAAACTAAAGCCAATTGTCACTAAAGCCAATCGTCACTAAACAGCATTGAGCCAAACGTCACTAAAAGTAAATCCAGGGTAGCAGAATTCCTTTACTAGAGATATCGTATTATTCATAATCTAGACAGATGGGGTTATGGGTATCAGACAGTACCATCGGTGAAATTGCAGATATTGGTCTTTGGGGAGTTGTGCAGAACGTCATGATCAGCCACGTAACTCTCACAAAGCTTGAGTCAATTGTAATGGGACACCTAGCCAATATGGCAAGTGATGTCAGCAGCACTAAGCCACTTATATAGACCATCACAACAAACCCCCAAAAAAGTAAGGTTAACAATCCACCATGCTAGCGATCATCAACTGGTATAAAATTCCCGAAATGTTAGTGGAGGATGTGGGCCATTTTTTTTCGAAGAATATACCACCCCTGCCCCCCCCCCCCCAATTGATGCCCTTGTGAATATCATCTGCCATAAAGAAAGGTTGACTCATTTCACAATCCACAACGAAAAGGAGGACTTCAACTAGGACGAGAATCTTCAATCCTATTTCTCGAACTTGCATCGTGATGATGAACGTCTGTCCAAAGAGAAATTATTTGCCCCTGCTTCCCTGTGGGCATAGACTCCATTGTTTTTTGTTTTTTTGTGAAGTAATTTTTCAAGGTCACTTCAATACTACTTAAGCATGTGTTAGAAAAGAAAGCCAAATAACCCTGCCTTCTTAACCCGTTGTTGTATTTTCTAATTGTTACTCTGTCGAATTTTTAGTAATTATAAAGAACGCAAACCCTGATTGGTTATTTGTACGAAATTAAATAAAAAAAACAAGTTTTTTAAACTGAAAGTAAGGACGACATTAAAACTTAAAACGAACAGAAATTATTCCGTATATGAAAGGGGCTGTCCCCTCCTCAACGCTAAGCTCTTTACGCTAAAGTTTTTTATTGTTTTAAAAAATAAAGTTGTGAGACAGAGTCAAACTTTAGCGTAAAGAGTGAGGCGTTGAGGAGGGGACAGCCCCTTTCATATACGGAATAATTTCTGTTCGTTTTAAGTTTCCTTAAGTTTCCTTAATGTCGCTCCTTACTTTCAGTTTAAAAAACTTGTTTTTTTTATTTAATTTCTGATCGTTTTTTAGTTAATGCAGCTTTTATTTTGGCTCGCCGCCATTGAATAAGTAAACAAAATTTGCATAAAAATTTTACTTTTCTTTTGCTAAATGGCTGTCTCAAAATTTGGTTCTGACGTAATTTACAGATTAACTTACGTAACGAACTTCTATAGTCATATATTTTTCTTCTGGAAAAAAATACAAAGTTGCAGATTTTTGCAGATATGAGCTTGAAACCTATGTTATAGGGTTTTCTGATACGCTGAATCTAACAGTGATTTTCATTAAATATTTTTCACTTGTAGGGGATGTTTCTCTCCTCTTTAAAAAATCAGGTAAGTTTTCTCAGGCTCGTAGCATTTGATGAGTAATACTAAACTTAACAAAATTTGTATATTTAGAATCAGCATTATAAGCCCATTCTTTTGATACATTTATTGACATCAAAGTTCCGTTTTTAAAAGTTTCGCTTACTATTGAGCCGTATCGCTTGTTTTTTTTTATTGTTTTTTTTTTTATTAAGTATATTTTATTACGTATATGATGGGGTTCTCCCCTTAGTCAATACCACGCTCTTTACGTTAAAAGTTAAAAAAAAATTAATCAACAAACGCCTGAATCACAAAGGCCGTTTAATTAGAATAGATAGCTCTTTTGAAAGCACTAAAAAAAACTGTAGCGTAAAGAGCGTGGTATTGACTTGGGGGAGAACCCCCTCCTATAAATTATAATTTGTGTTCATTTTAAGTTTTACTATTGCTTCTTGCTTTAATTTGAAAAAACTTGTTTTTATTTATTCAATTTCTGATCATTTTTTAAATATAATGGTTGTAAATCCGGCGCCCCTTCCTCTAAATGCCCCTTATCCCCAAGGAAAATCCTCCACGCACAGATTCTCCAGAGTAGCCCCCTCCCCCATCCCCCCTCCCCCCCCCCCAAAAAAAAATCGTCCTGAAAATGTCTGTATACTTCCCAATAACCAATACAATATGCAAGCAATGGGCAAAGTTCATAACTTGCAGCCCTTCCCCTGGGAACTGTGGGGGATTAAGTCATCCTAAAAGACATATTTATTAGATTTTCGACTATGCTAAACAAAATAGCTATCTCAAAATTTTAATCGGGTGACTTTGGGAAAAAAATGAGCGTGGGAGGGGGTCTAGTTGCCCTCCATTTTTTTTGGTCACTTAAAAAGGGCACTAGAACTTTTAATTTCCGTTCAAATGAGCCCTCTTACGATAGTCTAGGATCACTGGGTCAATACGATTACCCCTGGGAAAAAAAAAAAACAAACAAACAAACAAATAAACACGCACCCGTGATCTTTCTTCTGGCAAAAAATGCAAAATTCCACATTTTTGTAGATAAGAGCTTGAAACCTCTAAAGTAAGGTTCTCTGATACTCTGAATATGATGGTGTGATTTTCATTAAGGTTCAATAATTTTTAGGGGGTCTTTCCGCCGTTTTTCGAAAATCAGGCATATTTTTTCAGGCGCGTTACTTTTGATGGGTAAGACTAAACTTGATGAAACTTATATATTTGAAATCAAAATTAAAATCTGATTCTTTTGATGTATCTATTGGTACCAAAATTCCGGTTTTTAGAGTTTCGGTTACCATTGAGCCGGGTCGCTCCTTACTTACAGTTCGTTACCACGAACTGTTTGATTTTCGACTAGTAAAAGGAACAAAACGGTTTGAGTTTCAACACATTTTACAAGTAAATTCCCTGTTTCTTTGTTGTCAATCTCAACCATTGTACCATTTCATAAAATCTCGGACTTCAAGGCCATATCCAGGGGGAGTATCAGGCTTGATCCCTTCCCGCTGAAATTTGTGTCGTAAAAAAGTATCAAAAATGCATATAAACACATTTTGATCCGTTTTATAAGTTTTTTGTAACCCCCCCCTTCCGAAAAAAATACTGGATACGGCCGCATCGGCCTTATTTAAAAACTAATTGTTTGTTCACAGTAATTACAATATTCCAAAAGAGTTGATGTTTAATAGAAGATTTATCAAAAATTATATGGCACAGTTACCAAAGTGTACCTGAAACTGTAATAGAGTTAGGTAACCCTACTTTGTTGTTTTGTCAAAAATCAGCATTGACTTAAGGGACGTTCACATGCGTGTAAAGCTAGAGCCCCATGTCTAGACAGGTGTCCGGCCAGAAATCAATATCTACGCAACTACCGTTCACAAGTAAAATTCAGTACTTAGCTAAAACTACGAATTTAGCTTCAAGTGGGTTACAGTCGTCATTTCTCGTCAATCAAAAGAGCTTATGATGGTAAAACTTCCAAATTTTATTTCCTGGTTTTACTGTCGCTAAGATAATGAATGAGACCAGTCAAACAATTGCCTTAGCGTGCTTTATTATTATGTCTGGTGCTGCAAATTTGTTTAAAATGAAAAAAAATTAAGAAAAACATAAATTAAATTTCAATTTAAAAATGTATACATAGATGATAAAAATAGTGGAACTTGACACGTTCTGATTGTCTTTAGTCCAAAATCATAGACTTTGAGTTTTTGCCAAATCGCACGCAATGTCCACTTATCCTAAATACTTGTTGAACTTTGATCCGAAGGAGAGTAAAGAAGACATTTCTGGGAACCCATCCTGGGCAAGTTTTACCATTTTAAAGACTTAGCCAGCGTTTTAGGAAAAGCTCTTTTTGTATTATTGGTCCCTCAATTGAGGAAGGACCACATTCTGCTTGTCTTCACATTCTGGCTGGGTACATATATAAAGTCACTAAAGTTGGTTGCAATAATTTAAAAGGTGTTATGTTACAAAACATAGAATTGGAGTCTAGAACTGGATGCTTGGTTGTAATTTAGCCAAGCACCAAATTTTACTTGTGAACGGTAGTTGCATAGACATGGATTTATGGTCAGACACGTGTCTAGACCAAAGTATAATCACCTATGGAACAAGTACTGACAAAACTCTCCAAAAGTGACCCCGCGTACCTCAGCGCCTCTAGACGCAAAATGTTGTACTACTTAATCGCTCCGAGCCAAAGTACTTTGCTCCGGCCAATAATTATGCTAGAGCGTGATTCAGACGACGAGTGACCGGGATGAATTGTGTAACTACACAATTTAGTTGCCAGGTTCGCATAGGTATACAAAGGGTCATTTTTTTGTGTGGAGAGGATAGGTTTTGTCAGTACTTGTTCCGTACGTGATTATACTTTGGTCTAGACTTAGGATTCTAACTAGACACACATATTTACGCCACTAGGGGGCTCTGTTTTTTGTCTCCTTTTTACTAGGTTTCTGTTATGCAGAGAAAGTTCAAAGTCCACTTAAATATAAGCCATGTGAAATATTGCATTAAACTGACTAAGATTTAGACATCATTGTTATCACTTTCGTCTATTATGAAATTTAATCCTGGACCCTAATATTTATCTAAGGATTCAAAAAGTCCATTTCATAAACTTTGAGTTAACTTTGGATCCTGTAATCCTCTGTATATATAAACTTATCGGGTATTTAGCCAATAGAAATGTTTTTAATTAAAATATAGCCAATTTTGTTTATTTAATGTCTTATGTCAGCAAAGGATTAAGGCTTTGTACAAAGACCATTGAACAACTCTCTACGATATTCCAGTGCCAAGCTACCTGTGGAAAAGAAAGAAAAAAAGGAAAAAAAGATGCCGTTTAGGCAGAATGCTGTAGTAGCTGCCACTTTTCTTGATTTTCAAGCCAATATATTTCCCTTGCTGTTCAAGCCAAGGGACAGAAAGTTTGCTATACAGGGGTTTCGGACAAGGCGGTTCTAATAGTGTACTTTTTGTTTTGATCTGACTCTTTTTTTTTAGGAGTTATGGGTTTTTATATTTCCTAACATTGGACGGGATCGTCTATTACTAGGTTGCTAGCTACCGCTGCAACCCGGATAGGTTTTGTTAAGTGTTCTAATTTTTTTTTAAATATTGAAAGCCAGTGTAAAAAATATCGAAAGATTTTACGACTTCTGTATCAAGCTCTTTTTACTTATGTCGTGAACTCATTATTACTTGAGCTACCACGATAACTATCTTACCGTTGCTCTTTTATTTCTTATTATTTTTGTATCTTAGAAATTATTTGTATAATTTCTTTGTATTAATAATTTTAAAATTAATAAAAATCAATGACATTTTGTGTAATTTAAATTTCGGCTTCAAATACATTGAAAATATATAAAAAAAAAAATGATAAATTTGCTAACAACAATTTGGTATCTTATAGAAACCTTTGATAATTATTAGTTTATTTCTAACTTATTCTATTTCACATACTTCCTATTTAGTAAAACATTATTTTATTTTTCCGATTTCTGTTTTAATTTAATAATGCGATTATTCAGCTCTATGCGAGATTTTCCGGTAGCACTAAAAATGTGTGGTCCAAAAATGATTTTGAGTGTAAAAGACGGTATTGGGCATGCCTAACCTGACACCTAATCCATTGTAAAGGGAAGGGGGAAGCTGGATTAAACTATGATGGAGTTCACCCGGCAAGCCTACGCCAAGCGCCATCTTTGGGTTAGTGTTGGACACTAACTCCCGGTAGATTTAAGGGAGTTTCCACTGCGGTAAAATTTACGCAAATTAACAGTGAAGAGCATTGCCTGTCTTCAGTGTAGTGATATTCTAAGCCTTGGGGGAATGATGTTATGAACGCCATCTTTACTTGTTGTAATTCGTCTAGGTTTAGCCTCATTGCAGTTCGTGCTAGTTTCTGCGCCTTTTAGGTCTACTGTATTATACTTATTAAAGTCCTTTGTGTTTTAAACTTCGCTTGTTTCAAATTGACTATTTACAAATGATTTTTTTTTTCACCAAAATAAGGAAGTGCTGGGAAAATGCTATATCACAACGGGATGGACACAGAAACCTAGATAATTGTTAAAAAATAAAATAATTATAGCCTATCGATACAATGCAAACATAAGGTTGAGAGCTGTGACCATGACCTCAGGTTTATTGATTGCTCCAGTCTTAAAACGAAACATTGCAATTCTGTTGCATGTTATTTTAATAATTTGCTCTCTTTTCTCAGCGAAAACGTTGCTAGGGAAGAGTAAGGCTCGTATGCTCCCCCTCCCCCAAAATACAATCAGAAGTGAATCCGTTTCAAATTTCTTGCAGAAAATAATGAATAAACATCACTGAGCAGGCGAGATGCTGCTCCCACTTAAAAAAATTAAATACAAACGCAGTAGCTCTCAGAATTGAGCAATAAGCCCAGCCTAGTATTTTTACAAGCGCCAGAGATTTAAACTTTTTTTTTTAGCGCTTCTTATTTCCTCTTCTAGTAAATGTGGAGCCAGGAGAGAACAGTGACTCAAGCGGTGCGAAGGAGGAGCTTTTATCTGGAAGGAGACACAGAGAACACATTTTGAACTTGAACAAAATCATTGCGCAACAAGTTCAAGCTCGAAGCAAAGCTGTTGCTGGTAGGGATTATCCTCCTATTTTCTAATGCATTTTTTCTCTTTGGAGTATTATCTTCAACCAAACCTAGCCTAAGTAAACTTAGTCTAACCAAACTTAGCCTAATGATCCTCCAGAGGCGTTGATGGCTTAAAAGGTGTTGACAACTGTCGGTGTTTCAGCAGGGTTGCCACCCCCAGTGATTTATCACTATTTCTAGGGATTTTTTTATGTTGTCTATACATACAAATCACTAATTTAGCACATGGTTCACTAGATTATTGAAGAAAATCACCAAATCAAACAAAAAACCGCTAAAAGTTTGTGATTTTTTCTCATCGAGTGGCAGTCCTGTGTTTCAATTGTCGTATCATTTTTACAGGGACATGGAGTAAGCCTTTAACCCAACCTCATGACTCCTGGGTCTTGTATCACAAATAAGATGTCAATCCGCTGTTGTACACACTGTACATAGCTTGGGTAAACCCTGTTTTAAAATTTACGATTTTTGAAAATTTTATTATTTTGTATTTCTTATTAATCAATTAATTTCTAATTTTTTAAAATGAAGAAGGTTCTTTGGAATATATCGAACTATTCCAATTTGGAATTGTTATTTGGAATTCCATTTTGATGTATCTACGACCTGGCAATGATGTTGTATCTTTTGCATCAAGATTTACATTGCCAAATCGTAAGCGATGTCTACTTATCCTAAATACTTGTTGAATTTTGATCCGATGGTCAAAATTCTACATTTTGGGAACCCATCTCTGGCAAATGGTTACATTTTAGAGACTTGGCCAGTGTTTTAGGAAAAGCTCTTTTTGTATTATTGGCTCCTCAATTGATGAAGGACAACATTCTGGCTGTTTTCACATTCTGGCTGGGTACATATATAAAGTCACTCAAGTTTGTTGCAATAATTTAAAAGGTGGTATGTTACAAAACATACAATCAATAGAAGAATTAGACAAATTATTCAGAAATACATTTTGGGTTTGGTGACAGCTAATAAAACGCTGTTGTTTCTGAAAAGTAGGTTTTAAGGATTAAAAGATGCTGAAAACACAGCTGTTAAATAAAAAATTTAATTGTCCAGGTACTGTTACTAGCAAAAAATATGATAATAACTCTGAAACGAGAAAATAACTCTTTTACGCGATGTGACCTTTTCGGAGGAGTTCAAAAGAGGAGGAGTTCAAAAGAGAAGGAGTTCAAAAGAGGAGGAGTAGCTGAAAGAACTATTCAGACCGAACGAGACTTCGTCCAGGGTATGAGCAAATATTCTCGTTGTTCCTTTCGGAGCTCGTTCTTGATCCAACATAATGAAGGAACCTTTGAATTAAATAAAATTGGTAGGAGTGAATAAAACTTGAGAGCCATGGCTAAATAGAGTAAAGCCAAGGCAGATTATCCTCCGAGAGGCAAAGTTGGCATAATTTTTTTATAGTTGTATAAGAATGATTGTCATTTCACTTGCTGATAGATAGTCTATCATTCATTATAGGACAAAATAAAGTAGATTGATATTGAATTAGGATAATTGAAACAGTCTAAGAGTTCGTGAGTTCTTGTCGTTGAGCCATCTATTTGAAGGGGTTAGAGTATTTCAGCTGAATTTTGGCCTGAAGTAAAACTAACTGTCTTAGATTTTCACATTTAGAGGTTCGTCCCCATTTTGGTCTTTGATATAATAGGGGTCACCAATTCACCAATAAAAGAGATGCACAATTTTTCGATTTTGTCTTAACTTATTTCTAAATAAGTTAACTAATGAGTCCACACTAGTAGAAGACTTAGTGTGACGATGAACCTTCTAAGTAAACCCAGCAGTACCTTTTTTGAAAACCTTTGATCAAATGTGCTAATGAGCAAAGTGTCCGAATGTGCTGATCAAATGTGCAGCGCTTGTCTCAAGCATCCAGCCTATATGATGCTGACAGGCTCTTTAATAAAGAGCCTAGTTCATACTTCCTTGTCAGCCCCTTTCGTATTTATTCATAATTTGTTCATTCGTATTTATGCATTTATTAATTTTATTCTTACCTATGCATTTATTTATTTAACTTATTCTTTTTTATTAATTTTGTTCTTTGATAGACGCTTTCGATTATACCCACGTTTTCATTTTGTATTTTATTTTTGAAATACAGACCATTTCAATAACGTATTTAAATTTTTTTTTATTTGTTCAAATTCAGTTTTTGAATTTTTAGTTTTTACTTTTTTCTATTTATATTTCAACAATTTTTGTTTTAATTAGTTTTCGACAGAATTAGTTCTTCAGGCAAATTTGTCATAAGCATGGGGTGTGACACATTTTTATTTTTTAATTAACAAATGAGTCACGAAAAGAAACAACAACATAGAAATCTCCATATAATTCTAACAAAACAAAATTGCATAAAGGCTACTACTAACAATATCAAAATAGGTCCCGACGCATATTAGCGTGTTTGGGACGATTCAAAAAAGGGACACTTCAACTACTAATACACTATACACTTCCTCGGGGTAAAAAACACTCTGACTCCTCCTCCCCTCCCCCACCCCTAAACAGTACATTCAAGTCAAGACTAAACATACCAAGTATAAATTAATTTGAAGTTACGGATAAATACAATAGTAATAAGCAAATATTTTTCTAAAAGAACAAACTAAAAAATTAAGCATGGGACTCTTAAAACCAAGATGTAAAAAGTAATATACCAGTAATTTCAGTAATTTACTGGAATCTACCAGTAAGTGCCAAAATAATAAATTTCGCTGGAAATATGTTATGATGGCAACCCTGCACTGGATTACTGGAAGTTTGAGATCTTGTTTTTAACATTGAATGACAGGGAGAGATATCAACAAGCTAAAATTATTTTTGTTTTTTTTTTATCGTCGACTCTTGTCAATACACGTACAGGTAGTCTAGAGTCTAGTCTAGTACAGGTAGTCTAGAAAAGTCTAGATGACTTCCGAATTTCTACTAAGAAATAAATATACATCTGAGGTAAACATAATATAATAATTTTTATACAAAGGAAGTTGAATAAAGTTAGTCTGAAAAAGTTTTAGTTTGTGCTTGAGGATGCCCAAACACTAGCGACAGTTTGAAATCTAAAAATCTAGTATATTAGAAATCTAGAATTTAATAATAATAATTTTCAAATAATTATCTTTGATTGAAAAAGAAAGGAAAGCTATTAAAACACGATAATTTACCTGTTTTTCAACTCGTTCCACCTTCTAAGCTCATATACCTTGTTTGTTAATATACCAATTTCGTTATGATAAGCAACACTAGATGGCTGAAAATGTTGCTTTTCGAATCGCGGGTCCACTATACTGTGGACCAAAAATATATTTTCGGGAATAGGGCTTAGGTCATCCCTAGCTATAATATAGGACATCAAAATATATTTGGACTCGTGTTAGGTCTATTTATAACTGAAAACCGCGATTTTATAATCTTTTTCTTATGGCTGTTACAAAATCATGAATTTTCTTTGAGCGGCATCATATTTTCGCCAGTGTTCCCACGTTAAGTCGTGAAAATAAACAAAACTAAATAGTTCAATTCGCCAACGCTTTGGTTCGTAAACATTCAAACGCTTACAATCTGTTTATTCTCGAAAACAACTACACTTTAAAAGGAAACCTGCACCTTCTTAAGCTGTTAGGCGCAACATATTTTTAGCTCTTTTGGCTAATCTTTACTCTTTTTTTCTTTAATTTGGTTACCAAAAACCACGTATCTGCATTTAGGATTTTTTTTCATTAAAAGTTTAATTCTCTTTTTTTTCAATTTTTTAAGATATTTATGGTTGTGTAAGTTTCCATTTAACCAATTCAAACAGTCAGATTTCATCTTCTCCGACCTTGATACTTTATGATATACGGTGCAAATCATATGGTTTATGGTTTATATGGTTACAGATATATGCGGTTGTGTAAGTTTCCTCTTAACCAATTCAAACTGTCAGATTTCCTTTTTTCAGTCCTTGGTTCTTTATGATATACGGTGAAAACCATATGGTTTGTGTTTTGTATGGCTACAGGTATATATGGTTGTGTAAGTTTCCACTTAACCGATTCAAACTGTTAGTTTTTTATTTCACAGTCCTTAGTACATGATGTACGGTGCAAACCATATGGTTTATGGTTTATATGGTTACAGATATATATGGATGTGTAAGTTTCCACCTAACCAATTTAAACTGTCAGATTTTATTTTCTCAATCTCTGGTACTTTATGATGTACGGTGCAAACCATATGGTTTATGGTTTGTATGGCTAGAGATATATATGGTTGTGTAAGTTTCCACTTCAGCAATTGAAAATTTCAGATTTCATTTTCTCTGTCCTTGGTATTTTATGATGTACGGTGCAAACAATATGGTTTATGATACATGTATAACTACAAATATATATGGTTCTGTAAGTTTCCACTTAACGAATTCAAACAGTCAAATTTTATTTTCTGTCCTTGGTACATGATGTACGGTGCAAACCATATGGTTTGTGGTTTGTATGGCTACATGTATATATGGTTGTGTAAGTTTCCACTTAATCGATTCTAACAGTTGGATTTCATTTTCTCTGTCCTTGGTACTTTATGATGTACGGTGCGAACCATATGGTTTATGGTTTGTATGGCTACAGATAGATATGGGTTTTTAAGTTTCCACTTAACCAATTTATACAGTCAGATTTCGTTTCCTCTGTCCTTTGTACATGATGTACGGTGCAAACCATATGGTTTATTCTTTGTATGGCTACAGATATATATGGCTGTGTAAGTTTCCACTTAATATATATATATATATATATATATATATATATATATATATATATATATATATATATATATATATATATATATATATATATATATATATATATATATATATATATATATATATATATATATATATATATATATATGTATATATATATATATATATATATATATATATATATATATATATATATATATATATATATATATATATATATATATATATATATATATATATATATATATATATGTATATATATATATATATATATATATATATATATATATATATATATATATATATATATATATATATATATATATATATATATATATATATATATATATATATATATATATATATATATATATATATATATGTATATGTATATATATATATATATATATATATATATATATATATATATATATATATATATATATATATATATATATATATATATATATATATATATATATATATATATATATATATATATATATATATATATATATATATATATGGTTGTGCAAGTTTCCACTTAACCAATTCAAACTATTAGGTTTCATTCCCAGTGTCCTCGGTAAAGTAGTTGAAAATGCTCTGGGATTATATTAAAATTAATTTTCAGAAAATCTTCGAAAGTATTATTCAGGACCGGATCGAATAGGTGCAGGACCCGATAAAATTCTACTTTTTGCTGGGCCCTCTCTATATGTTAAATATTTAAATACAATATACTTCCATAGTAGCTTACGTACGCAAAAAAGTTCACGTATGTAGGGCAAAATCTCTCTAATATAGGACTATTCTAATGAAATTCAGTAAATATGACATGAACTTTTACGGGTATCAGTTCTCTATATTATAAAGTATATATTATATAATAATAAATACATTAATAAGTTTCATCCATCAATGCAAATTAAATATGAACATATTTTTAATTATCTAATATTTAATTATTTTATACATTTTTAACAATCTGCTTTAAATTTCAAAATATTTTTCTTTTGTTCATTTTAATGGTAATGCGGCGTTCTTTCAAATGGGAAGCCCGAATGGGACAGTCGCCCTTTATTCGGTCCTGGTTTTATTCACCTACTTTCTTCTGCCTGTTACTACTTGCCTACTTTCTACTTTATTTCCTACTTTCTTTAAAATATTAAAGAAAGTTATTCTGGAAAAAGCAATTGTTTACCATAATTGATTTCCAGAGTTAACTGCCAATTCTATTTTCAGTCACCTTCAAATTTCTTGATAAATCAACTACACACTGAAAACTGTATTCTTTTTATATGCGTCCTTAACTAGCCCTTTGATATCCTTGCTTTGTAATAGCAGATGGAAGGATGTTGTCAGAGACCCAGGGGGGAAGGGAGATCTTCTCAATAACAGATACTAAGCTCTCTAAGATTACTACTGAGATTTGATTCATCTGTTGATGTGTTTATTTTACTGGAAGGGAGCGGGGCTGCTTTTCCTTCAGATTTCCGTTCTGAGCTTGGGATCTTGGGGAAATAATATGTGTTAAACATTATCCCCAAAAGGATATTGTGTATGTATGATAATAATAATAAATGTCCCGGGATTCTTAATTTTAAACCTTACGGTTTTTCGGTAATGAATCTTGGAATATTATTAAATTCTAAGTGATTGCTTTGGAAAAGTTTACAAACTCCTTGCTTAGCAAGGGATTTTTAAAGCAAGGATTCATAACTCATTTGTAAGTCTGTATTCCTTTGAGTTTAATAACACGTTTTTGCACCCTCTTAAGAATAGGCTAAGAAAGTTTTTTTTCTGAAGTACCTCGTTTTACATTTCATCCGTCATCCTTTCTAAATTCATGGCCAGAATTTTGTTCGTGTCCCCTAGGCGCTCGTGCAACCGTCTGGAAACTCCCGCGCTTCCATCCCCCTTTCTTCCTCCCATAGGAAAAGACCAATTTTCTTTAAATACTTTTGAAAATTTATAAATATTTGTAACTTGGTATTTCAATTATTATTATTATTATTGTTATGCCTGAGTCTTGAAGCTAGATGTTTCATAATTTCATAATGCAAAAATTGCAACTGTATTCCTGTTTTTTTTTTGTAATGTTGGAAATCTTGTTGGAATCTTGAAATCTTGAAAAAAGAAAATTTACAAAAGATGTTGACCTTATTTACAAGGGCTGTGATAAAACGCCCTGAATAAAACAAAGTTGACATAAAGCGTTTTTTAGTCAAGGAGTTATGTTGCTTCTTATAGGAGGTTTGAACCCCCCCCTCCCTCCCCAATGCTTGTCCAACTCATAAAAACGTAACAAAAATGAATATAAACAAATCTTTGATGCTTTTTGAAATTTTCTATTTTACAAAATCCCCCCGAAAGAAAAAATGTTGCTAGGTAATGTTGCTAGCTAATGATTGTTTTGGATACCCGACTGACTGACTATATCTTAAACAGTAAGCTCTACAAAAAAATATTGTTGAGTTCCGCCCTCTGAGGCAATAATGAGAGAAAAAAGTGGGTCATCCCCGACTGGGGTGGGAGGATGTCGTAAGGAAAGATTTAATTGAAATTAGGACTTCTGGGGAGGGTGTAAAGAGGGAGGTTTTGAATAGATTGGGATGGAGGAGGAGCGTGAGTAGCTGTGTTGGCCTCTGGTGGCTTATTGCTGTAGTTACTTTTTAGTAGTAATAGTAGTAGTAGTGATGTTTGTAAAAATCTTTCTTTATTCTTGGCAGCACTCAACAGATTTGGTAATTCAAAGGGCAATATGTTACAATTCTACAACTTAGATTTACAGTCGACATACCTAAACTTAGTAAGGAACTAACTAAGTATAAAATATAAAGAAGTAGCGAAATAAATAGCCTAATAACTAAATAAGTTAAACTTTTGCCAAATAAGTCACATATAAATAATTAATAAATCACTAAAATTAATTATATTTATTGCAAATGGAACAATGAAATAAACAAAAATATATACAAAACACGTAATATTTTTAGCTTCACTATAAATGAAATTTGTCACTTTATTATAAATGCAGCTAGCATTTCTGAAATGTGAAAATTAACACGTTTCACTATATTTATATTGGGGCCAAAATCCACTAATACTTTTGTCCAAAATGTTGTTCAGTGCGAGAATTTTGCAAACAATCATTGGTATCAACCGCAGGTTTATGAAGACACGTTTGCTGATCAAATTGTTTGCAACAATATTTTGCACTTCGGTAAAAACCTTCTAATTTGCGCATATTGCATATATGGCGTATTGACTATCTAACGCCTTCTTCTCTTAAAAACCCTATTGTAAAATCATAACCTGGATTATAAATTTTGTTGTTCCGCTGATAATTCAAATCTCGAAAACATTTTTTCACTGACAGTCACACATAATTTATGTTGTACATTCCACAAATACCCTCGAGAAAAAGACTATGGGCTTTGTCGGGTTGTATATTGGACTTATAAATTTTGCTGTTCCAATGTTTGCAATTCAACAGCTGATTTTTATACACTGGTTTTATAAGCTTCTTTGCTTCGCTAATAATTCTTCTTTTACATTACCTCGTAGTTTTATAAACTGGTTTTTTAAACTTCTTTGCTCGGTTAGTAATAGCTCTTTTACAGTGCCCCGTAGTTTTATAAACCGGTTTTATAAACTTCTTTGTTCGGACGCCGTAGTTTTATAAACCGGTTTTTTAAACTTCTTTGCTCTGTTAGTAATAGCTCTTCCACAGTGCCCCGTAGTTTTATAAACCGGTTTTATAAACTTTTTTGTTCGGACGCCGTAGTTTTATAAACCGGTTTTTTAAACTTCTTTGCTCGGTTAGTAATAGCTCTTCCACAGTGCCCCGTAGTTTTATAAACCGGTTTTTTAAACTTCTTTGTTCGGACGCCGTAGTTTTATGAACCGGTTTTATAGACTTCTTTGTTCCCCTAATAATGACTCTTTCACACTACGCCATAGTTTTATAAACTTCTTTGTTCGGCTAGTGATTGCTCTTTCACGGCACGCCGTAGTTTTATAGACTTGTTTCATAAACCTCTTTGCTCCACTAATAATGGTTCTTTCACAGTGTGCCATAGAACCTTTCAGACTAGCATGACTTTAAAGTACGTTGTGTAATGCTATCTGTTTTGGTTCTGGCCTCTTTGGTGCCCGGGGCAAAATCATGACTAGTGCCCCTCTAAAAGTGCCCCGTCTATCATCCAAAAATTTTCAGGCCAAATTTTAACAAATTTTTATTGATTAGCAAAATGTTCATTTATTAATAGCATTTGCATTTATTTAAATCTGACTTTTCTTACTTTTTCCTCTGCAAAATTATTAATTATATCGTCCCAATTGACTGCTTTTAATTCTTTAATTCGGTCTACTTTCTTACTTACTTTCTTACTTACTTACTTACTTTCTACTTACTTTTACTTTCAAGGAACGACGATGAAGACATGGGAAAAGGGAAAATTTTGGGTTCAATTTGCTTATACTTGCTGCTAAGTGCGCTCTCTAATTTATTTTAATAAATTTAAAACTAAAAAAATTATAAAATGGTAATCACCATTAGATTATTTATTTGGAATTTTGCGCCCCTCAAATTTCTGTTCCCGGGGCAAGTGCCCCCTCTGTCTTTCCCCTCCACCTTAAAACCGCCTCTGAATCTTATGGAGCTCTAAATCCCCTCTGAATCTTATTTACTCTAGCTCTATTTTATTTAGAATTTTACTCCATGTCATTTTATGCTGCGTTACGGGAAAGTCAATAACCGAACGTCAATAGCAAATGAAAAAGGAATTTCTGGATGGGCAGTTAATAAATTTTGAAAATTAGTTAGTAATTTTTTCTAGGAAGCCTTTCATGCTTGGTCAGAGCTTAAATCTCCATATCCATTCCGCATCATTAATTTTTGAATAGTCTGCTTAGGACAACTGTGATAATCTGTGATAAACTTGTGTAAAAAACTGCTTTACGTCATATATCACACACAGAAAGAGGTATCCAGGATTTTCTTTGCTGGATCCTGGTTTCAGCGGTAGCTGCAAACTAGTAAAAGACGAACTTCAGCCAATAGTAACCAAAATTAATTGTTTTCAACCAAATCGAATTGAAATAAAAAGTCGGAATCGCCATGGCCGAAGACCCTATAGATGAAATTAACAGTCCCCTGACTTGAACAAGAAGGAAAATCACTGTTTTTTGTATGTGAAGCACTTATGTGGCCTCTTTTTATATTTGTTTTTCTCCGTTGCTAGCGAGGTACTGAAGCATCATAGAGAGCTGTTTGAGGGGTCATTTTAAAGGAAATTGCTACCTCTACTCGCTTTTACAATTAACAAAACACAATGTTTGAAATAAAATCATTTTTTGACAAAACATATCTTCGTATACAAGAATGCGATTATTCTTCTATATGAACCTCATTCGGTACGAAGCACCGAATAAGATCCTAATCGTAGGTTATATTAGTAAAGAACAAACGCAAGGGAGTCAGGCAGTAGAGATGACATGATTTCGAACATAACATCACCTTGTACACGCAGATGCGGTTTTGTATTTTTTGTTTAATGTTACGTTTAGATAATTACAAAAGGCACAAGATATAGCTATTTTTTCAAGTGAGCCCATGAATAGCTCTCTATGATATTCCAGTACGCCGCTAGCCGCGAAAAAGATAAATAAAAAAAGAGGCCAAATAAGTGCTACCCATGCAAAAAGGTAATTTTTCTTCTGGTTCAAGCAAGGGAACTGTAATTATCCTGTTTAGAATCCCGGTAATGGCGATCCAATGGTTTCCTTTTCGTTTCGACGGCATTTTTGAGGGTTTTCAGGCTATTTTTCGAGATTCTGATATATTAGTTTTCAAAAACAAACATTTTACTATAAAAAAAAACTGAGGTAATAACTATAATTCCTGAATCAGCTATAAATGTCAATTTTTTTATCTCTAACCAGTCGTGTTTTACCGTTTTTTTTAAATTTTTGGTTTCTACGGGCCGTAGTTAGTTCTTTAATAGGTTGCAGCTACTGCTGCAACCATGATTACTTTACGAATTTTTACGTTCTTCTATTGCGAAAGGGCCTGTTTAAGCGTGAAAAGTTACACTTAACGTGGCGTAACTTACCCATTTGACATAGAACCTTCTGTAAGTAGTGTGAAAGACGCTAAATCCTGAATGCCTCTTACCTCTTTTTTGTATTTCTTCTACAGTATCTTGTGAAATATACTCTTCTTCCTCTTAAATTCCTTGTTTTATGTTTCCCTCGTATCCTTGCTTTAGAACAGCAGATAAAGGATGCTGTTGGATACCCAAGGGAAGCAAAATTCTCTCATTAGTAAGCTCCAAGCTCTGTAGTATTACTGCCAAGATATGATATCTTGGCTACTTTGTTTAAGGATATGCGATTACTGGATTCTATTAAAAGCGGATGGAAACATATCAATTTTTTTTAGGGGGGAGGGGGTAAGGGTAATTTTTGAAGTAAGTGACTTCAACAACACCTGTTTTTGTTTTATTCCTTTATTTATGCATTCAGCCTTAAGCAAATTGCTTATCGCTTGTTAGACACCATTTTTCTTACAATCGAGCCTCGCTATTGCATATCGTTAATGCTGTATCGTGTTCGATATCGCTGTAGCGTTTGTTATATATCGTTATATCAATATCGCTATATCGTCAATTAACAATAAACAAACGGTGATCTCCCCTAATACGAGGAAAGGCCATAGTAACAGACGATATCACTACGTAGTAAAAATTGTAGACTCAAGTGACGTCATCGACCCGCACCTGATGTTCTGCCAGCCATAGAGGCAGCCAACAGCTATTGAGAGCCCGAATCAGGGTTGCCACCTCTAGTAATTTATCACTAGTTCTAGCGATTTTTTATGTTGCCTAGTGATTTTTTTTCTCGCTTGTGATTATAGTGATTTTGTTCTAAAGCTAGTGATTTCTCTCAAATCTAGAGATTTTTCACCTTATAGCATTATTAAACAATTGTTAATTACACTGATAAAGGGTACTATAATTCTAGTGATTTCTAGTCAATAATCTAGTGATTTATGGGATGATCTAGTAATTTTTTAAGAATCTAATGATTTTTTTCTCGCCGGGTGGCAACCCTGGCAGGGATAGTTCTAATGCACGAAAAACGCTGAAAATGAATGTGAGGATTGCCGCCCTATCGGTCGGATCCTCCTCAGTCATCAAACCGAAAGATGATTAAGATACTTCTTCTACTGAGACATTTAATTAGGTTAAACGACGAAAGTTAATTTGGGCCCGTAAAAAGAGCAGGTGTATGTATCTTAATTTTTTTGGCAATATTTTTAAATTACATATTTATCTCTCATTTTCTTTTTCTAAAGTTGCATTTAAATCGACAGATTCTTTGCAGTTTTTTCCTTATTGTTGTCGCTTCCGTATATTTCTGTTTCCAAGAATTTCCATAATTTTCTAAAAGAAAATGCTAATGAAAAGAATTTCTAGCGATTTTAATATCCACCTCGCTATTCAAGCGATTTCCTGGTAATAAGACAAAATCGTAATATTTCTGGATGTAACCTCTGTGAATTTGAGATTTCAGGCAATCTCCTAAAAATCTGGCAAAGTGAAAAAACTGCTTTTGGTATCCACTTGAAAACAAAATAAGGAGTCCAAGTCACTTTACGCATTTGTACATACATAGTGTACATAATATACATACAATATACAAAATATACATGCAAATGATTGTAAGAATACAGAGAGAAGGACACATCAACCATCTTTTGCACTGTGAGTGATGAATGTTTCATGATTTTCACATGTAAAACTTACCGTCCGTAATTATATCTCTTGCATCAGGCATCTTTTATCTTGCATCATGCATTTGAACACACCTTTTAGTTTTCTAATTCTGTCACCCTAGTCATTATTTTTATTGCACTTTTATTAATGTTTTGAAAAACCTCCTAATGTGGTTTTTCAAGTGGATTATTTGAAACCAAGCTCTTAAGTTTAATCGATCATCTTTTAGCGAATAATGTGAAAATATATGGAAATACTGCGAAAATCCTCAGGCGTAGGGATGGGGGTCGACCCAGAGGCTCGCATGTGCAAGGGCTGGTTTAACTCTTTTTTTAGTTTTCCTTTAACTGTTTAACTCTTTTTTTTACTCTTGGCGATTTCCTGCGACAATCTACAATCCTTATCTCGATTAAAGAATTAATCACAGAAAACGAAAAATCATCAATATTAATTGAAGATTGTCTATTCGACTGCAGCCAACTGGAAAAGATGTCTGATAGTAAAAATGGTCAAAACTGTTTGACCAAAAATGGTTAAACATTTCAAAATTTTTACGTTACGTTATTAATACAGTCACTAACTCTATTGATCTGAACACCCATGGTGGACATAATACCGCTAGTAATGTTTATCCCGTATTGAAATATCGTATTCCCGCATTGGCATACAGAGTAGGATGTTTGCTGACAAAGGCTGTCACCAGCAGAAATTTGACAAATAAGTATTTTTCTTAACCTTAAAGAAATTAAAATTCAAGAAAACTAGAAATTAAACTTTGAAGAAATTGAACTTTGTGAATTTTTTTTTGCCAAAAATGAGTGATAATGAGCACTGGAGGCGTTTTGCGTCTAATTCTGGCGAATATTAACAGGATTAACACGTTCTGAAGATTTCATCATAGCCATGGTCAATACTTTCAAATTTTTCCGCTGATTTTAGGAATCTCATGTCAGAATCAATTGAGTTTCTTGTTTGACTAATCCTGATGCAACCCGACTTTGGAAATTGAGATTGTCACAAAAAGCGTAGTTTTTAATCAGGTCACGGACAAAGGCCCATACTTTAAAGATTGTCTTTTTTCCTTCGAAATATCATATTCCCAAATTTGAATTTCTCTTCCGTGACTTTGGTCACGGAATTACGCACTGTTTGTGCGTAAAGCGCTACTTAAAATTTTTACTAAGAATACCTCGAGACTTCTATTGTGATTTTGACAAGGGCGATGACTAATTACGTCGACCAAAACCAAATGAAATGGCTATATCATAAATGAACCGAATTAAAATTATAACGATCGCTACACATATTATTTGAACAAGAGCTTATGAGAATCTTCCATTGAACTTTTATATCCCACCATACCAAATTCAAAGTGTCATCTTATTGGTTTGTTAAAATTTCAAAATGTCAAAACTTCAAATCGGTACTTAAGTTTTGATTGATTCAAATGAGGACTGGCCTACTTCTAGATGGGATTGATTTGACTATATTGTCTAGATAAGCAGTTGTCTACTGATCTTTTACTTCTAGAAACTGGAAAGGGGTAATTTTTTTCGTGTATTTTGTTGTTTGTTTTTTTTTCCTGAAGTATGGGGGGACTGACCATATGAACTTGTCGATCAAAGAAAAGTTTTTTTTTTCAGGAATTAATCCTAATTAATATCCTTATTAATTATTCGTTGTAATTATTTTTATAGTAATTGACATAATTAATTAATTGTTATAATTATATAAATTAGGTACTTTAATTGATCGTTATTAATTATATTTATAATTGAAAAAATGTATATACGACAAACGGGTCTATGGCCAGTAAATTTCGATATTTTATATTTATTATTAGTTAGTCCTAATACTTAAATAGGGTATCTTTATTAATAAATTATTATTAATATATCAAATATAGAGCCTTGGCACTAAAAAAGGCCGGTTCGATCCAGCACTTATAGAGGATTTTTTGTTGGGGAGGGGGGAAGGTTAAGAGCGCAAAAATATGTGAATGGTATGGGAAATAAAATACGGGGAAATCATAAAAAATTTTATATTTCTGAAACGGAGACGGATATGTAGCCCTGCCCCTGGGCGCCCATAAGCTGAAATTTAGGGGGGTCTTACCTGGTCTAATCGGCACTTCCAAGGCTGTAAAATAGAAATCTCAAAACAAAAATATAAAATATTAGGCAGCATCATTCAGCCAGAAAGGGGCTGGAGCCCCACTCTGCCCCCCTCCCCTTATATGGGCGCCTATTGCCCTGCCTTCCTTACGACTGTGCCTGAATGCGAGTTTGTTGGTGAAGTTTAGCTTCAAACTAGTTGTTCGAATTTTTGATAATCGATTAATGACTTCCTTCTGTACTTGTAACTGGATTTTGACTTTGTATAAAATCAAATAAACTTTGTATAAAGTTTAGTTTTTGACTCCTTATAAATTTCCGACATTAAAGAAGGTACTGAAATGAATATGAACTGACCAATTTTTTAAATTTTAATTTAGGGTTTGACAAAAAAAAGAAAAAAGAACAGAAAGAAATATTAAGGAAAAGGCAAAAGCAAAAGAGGGTGATTTCAGCGCGTGAATATTTTTTTCATTTTCTCAGTCTTTTTTTTTTCAAAAGGCGTGTATAACCAGCATAATCTCTTACCGTGTTTAACATCATTTGGACCAAGCATCATACTTGTATAGTTCTATTGGATTTATTTTTTATTTTCTATAATGGTAAAAACATTCAGGTCATATTTGTTCAAGCCCCTGGTCACATCCAAATGGGGACTCATGGCCTAAGGGTTGTACGCTTGACCGTGCTGAACTTAAATAAAATAAGAACGAGGACGATAAGAAAACGGACAAGTAAGGTAAGGTAGTCGTCCTTGTTGTAAAACCCAACTTTCCCCCAAGTTCCGCCAACTTTTGAGCAATTTCATTGCTCAAAAAATTACACGAAATCTGTTGAGTCAGCTCTGTTAAGCATATATACAGTTATTTATTAAATTAGATCTGTTGACAAAACTTTATACTATATCAAAATAAATTGCAATAACAGATGTTGAGCCAAGGAGGTGCCAACTTTTAGAAATCACGTACAAAAGGTGGCAGAACTGTGACAAGCTTTAAGGGGACTGCGCCAAGCGTTCCATTGACTGTGCTACGCGCGGAGGAATTGTCTGGCACTCGTAGTGCTCCAAGATGTACTCCAGGCGACGGAGAGTGTGCAATCCTTCGTATTGAGCTTGCTTAAAATAATGATGTTAACATTGTTTAATTGATGGTCTTAGTTTCAATTATTCAGTTTTTATCCCAAGTCAAATTTTATCTTTATTCTGCTTTTTTATGTTGCTGAGGACGGCTGCTAGACATTTAGCTGTAATATACAACTGTTTTTTTTTTTTTACAAAGATCATACAAAATATAACAAATATCAATTACAGAAAGCACAAACCAAAATTGCACATTTCATAGTCACAATTTCCTCAATGCGCTATCCTAATTATTGTATGCAGTTCGTAAAGCTAGAGATAAACATATGAATGAAATCAATAACAAATTAATAATTAAAAAAATCATGACAAAGAGCACAAACCAAAATTGCACTACTCATAGTCACAATTTCCTCATTGTGCTATCCTCATTATTGTTTGCAGTTCGTAGAGTTAGAGATAAACATATAAACGAAATCAATAACAAATTAACAATAACAAAAATCATGACAAAAAGCACCTACCAAAATTGCAAAACTCATAGTCACAATTTCTTCATTGCGCTATCCTCATTATTGTTTGCAGTTCTTAGAGCTAGAGATAAAATTATGAATGAAATCAATAACAAATTAACGATAACAAAAATCTTGACAAAAAGCACAAACCGAAATTGCACAACTCATAGTCACAATTTCCTCATTGCGCTATCCTCGTTATTGTTTGCAGTTCATAGAGCTCGAGATAAAATTATGAATGAAATCAATAACAAATTAACAATAACATAAATCATGACAAAAAGCACAAACCGAAATTACACAACTCATAGTCACAATTTCCTCATTGTGCTATCGTCGTTATTGTTTGCAGTTCTTAGAGCTAGAGATAAACATATGAATGAAATCAGTAACAAATTAACAATAACAAAAATCTTAACAAAAAGCACAAACCAAAATTGCACAATTCATAGTCACAATTTCCTCAATGCGCTATCCTCATTATTGTTTGCAGTTCGTAGAGCTAGAGATAAACATATGGATGAAATCAATAACAAATTAATAATTAAAAATATCATGACAAAAAGTAAAAACCAAAATTGCACAACTCATAGTCACAATTTCCTCAGATAAACATATGAATCAAATCAATAACAAATTAACAGTAAGAAAAATCATTACAAAGCACAAACCGAAATTACACTACTCATAGTAACAATTTCCTCATTGCGCTATTCTCGTTATTGTTTGCAGTTCGTAGAGCTAGAGATAAACTTATGAATGAAATCAATAACAAATTAATAATTAAAAATATCATGACAAAAAGTAAAAACCAAAATTGCACAACTCATAGTCATAATTTCCTCAGATAAACATATGAATCAAATCAATAACGAATTAACAGTAACAAAAATCATAACAAAGCACAAACCGAAATTGCACTACTTATAATCACAATTTCTTCATTGCGCTATCCTCGTTATTGTTTGCAGTTCGTAGAGCTAAAGATAAAAATATGAATGAAATCAATAACAAATTAACAATAACAAAATCATGACAAAAAGCACAAACCGAAATCGCACAACTCATAGTCACAATTTCCTCATTGTGCTATCCTCGTTATTGTTTGCAGTTCGTAGAGCTACAGATAAACATATGAATGAAATCAATAACAAATTAATAGTAACAAAAATCATGACAAAAAGCACAAACCAAAATTGCAGAATTCGTAGTCACAATTTCCTCAATGCGCTATCCTCATTATTGTTTGCAGTTCGTAGAGCTAGAGATAAACATGTGAATGAAATCAATAACAAATTAATAATTAAAAGTATCATGACAAAAAGTAAAAATCAAAATTGCACAACTCATAGTCACTATTTCCTCAGATAAACATATGAATCAAATCAATAACAAATTAACACTATCAAAAATCATAACAAAGCACAAACCGAAATTGCACTACTCATAGTCACAATTTCCTCATTGCGCTACCCTCGTTATTGTTTGTAGTTCGTAGAGCTAGAGATAAAAATATGAATGAAATCAATAACAAATTAACAATAACAAAAATCTTGACAAAAAGCACAAACCGAAATTGCCCAACTCATAGAATTTCCTCATAGCGCTATCCTCGTTATTGTTTGCAGTTCGTAGAGCTAGAGATAAAAATATGAATGAAATCAATAACAAATTAACAATAACAAAAATCATGACAAAAAGCACAAACCGAAATTGCACAACTCATAGTCACAATTTCCTCATTGCGCTATCCTCGTGATTGTTTGCAGTTCGTAGAGCTAGAGATAAAAATATGAATGAAATCAATAACAAATTAACAATAACAAAAATCATGACAAAAAGCACAAACCCAAATTGCACAACTCATAGTCACAATTTCCTCATTGCGCTATCCTCGTGATTGTTTGCAGTTCGTAGAGCTAGAGATAAACATATGAATGAAATCAATAACAAATTAACAATAACAAAAATCATGACAAAAAGCACAAGCCGAAATTGCACAATTCATAGTCACAGTTTCCTCAATGCGCTATCCTCATGATTGTTTGCAGTTTGTAGAGCTAAGCTAAACATATGAATGAAATCAATAACAAATTAATAATTAAAAATATCATGACAAAAATTTAAAAAACAAAATTGCACAACTCATAATCACAATTTCCTCAGATAAACATGAATCTAATCAATAACAAATTAACAGTAACAAAAATCATAACAAAGCACAAACCGAAACTGCACAACTCATAGTCACAATTTCCTCATTGCGCTTTCCTCGTTATTGTTTGCAGTTCGTAGAGCTAGAGATAAAAATATGAATCAAATCAATAACAAATTAACAAGAACAAAAATCATGACAAAAAGCACAAACCGAAATTGCACTGCTCATAGTCACAATTTCCTCATTGCGCCAACCTCGTTATTGTTTGCAGTTCGTAGAGCTAGAGAAAAACATAGGAATGAAATCAATAACAAATTAACAATAACAAGAATCATGACAAAAAGCACAAACCAAAATTGCACTACTCATAGTCACAATTTCTTCATTGCGCCAACCTCGTTATTGTTTGTAGTTCGTAGAGCTAGAGAAAAAAATATGAATGAAATCAATAACAAATTAACAATAACAAGAATCATGACAAAAAGCACAAACCAAAATTGCTCTACTCATAGTCACAATTTCCTCATTGCGCCAACCTCGTTATTGTTTGCAGTTCGTAGAGCTAGAGAAAAACATATGAATGAAATCAATAACAAATTAACAATAACAAGAATCATGACAAAAAGCACAAACCAAAATTGCGCAACTCATAGTCACAATTTCCTCATTGCGCCAACCTCGTTATTGTTTGCAGTTCGTAGAGCTAGAGAAAAACATATGAATGAAATCAATAACAAATTAACAATAACAAGAATCATGACAAAAAGCACAAACCAAAATTGCGCAACTCATAGTCACAATTTCCTCATTGCGCCAACCTCGTTATTGTTTGCAGTTCGTAGAGCTAGAGAAAAACATATGAATGAAATCAATAAAAAATTAACAATAACAAGAATCATGACAAAAAGCACAAACCAAAATTGCGCAAATCATAGTCACAATTTCCTCATTGCGCCAACCTCGTTATTGTTTGCAGTTCGTAGAGCTAGAGAAAAACATATGAATGAAATCAATAACAAATTAACAATAACAAGAATCATGACAAAAAGCACAAACCAAAATTGCGCAACTCATAGTCACAATTTCCTCATTGCGCCAACCTCGTTATTGTTTGCAGTTCGTAGAGCTAGAGAAAAACTTATGAATGAAATCAATAACAAATTAACAATAACAAGAATCATGACAAAAAGCACAAACCAAAATTGCGCAACTCATAGTCACAATTTCCTCATTGCGCCAACCTCGTTATTGTTTGCAGTTCGTAGAGCTAGAGAAAAACATATGAATGAAATCAATAACAAATTAAAAATAACAAGAATCATGACAAAAAGCACAAACCAAAATTGCGCAAATCATAGTCACAATTTCCTCATTGCGCCAACCTCGTTATTGTTTGCAGTTCGAAGAGCTAGAGAAAAACATATGAATGAAATCAATAATAAATTAACAATAACAAGAATCATGACAAAAAGCACAAACCGAAATTGCGCAACTCATAGTCACAATTTCCTCATTGCGCCAACCTCGTTATTGTTTGCAGTTCGTAGAGCTAGAGAAAAACATATGAATGAAATCAATAACAAATTAAAAATAACAAGAATCATGACAAAAAGCACAAACCGAAATTGCGCAACTCATAGTCACAATTTCCTCATTGCGCCAACCTCGTTATTGTTTGCAGTTCGCAGAGCTAGAGAAAAACATATGAATGAAATCAATAATAAATTAACAATAACAAGAATCATGACAAAAAGCACAAACCAAAATTGCGCTACTCATAGTCACAATTTCCTCATTGCGCCAACCTCGTTATTGTTTGCAGTTCGTAGAGCTAGAGAAAAACATATGAATGAAATCAATAACAAATTAAAAATAACAAGAATCATGACAAAAAGCACAAACCGAAATTGCGCAACTCATAGTCACAATTTCCTCATTGCGCCAACCTCGTTATTGTTTGCAGTTCGCAGAGCTAGAGAAAAACATATGAATGAAATCAATAAGAAATTAAAAAGAACAAGAATCATGACAAAAAGCACAAACCGAAATTGCGCAACTCATAGTCACAATTTCCTCATTGCGCCAACCTCGTTATTGTTTGCAGTTCGTAGAGCTAGAGAAAAACATATGAATGAAATCAATAACAAATTAAAAATAACAAGAATCATGACAAAAAGCACAAACCAAAATTGCGCAACTCATAGTCACAATTTCCTCATTGCGCCAACCTCGTTATTGTTTGCAGTTCGTAGAGCTAGAGAAAAACATATGAATGAAATCAATAACAAATTAACAATAACAAGAATCATGACAAAAAGCACAAACCAAAATTGCGCAAATCATAGTCACAATTTCCTCATTGCACTATCCTCATTATTGTCTGTAGTTCGTAGAACTGGAGTTAAATCTATTGATAAAACCAATAATAAATTGCTAGAAAAAAGGAAACAGCCCAGGACAAAAAAAAATCCACGAATAGACAAGTGTTCGATTCCCGTCACTGAGTCTCTTTCATCTTCTATCATATATGTTTTTTTTTTTACTTTAATCTATTGATCAAAGGGCATCGTCATTGGAAACTCCTATAATCCGACCTGTAGTGTCTGTAAAAAAAAAGAAGCAATCTATCGTTTAAACTGTACCGTCTTAGCTTTTCCCTCTCTATTTTAATTGACTATCTTGATTTTCTTTGGTCTACGGAATTGTGACACTGGAAACCAATTACGGTCTCAGATTTCCGTGACTGTTTCTTTATTTCTTCTCTTCAAACGTGGTGTAAATCGGTCACCATTAACCTCCAACACTGTCACTTTAATTGCTAGACAGACTATTGGGAAAGGGGGACATTTCTTGCCTCTGATTTGACAACCTGTCTAACCATTGAACTGGAGAACGTAAAAAGAAATAACCGCGAAATACTTGGCTCATTGGAACGGAAATTAAAAGTTTTAGTGCCCTTTTTAAGTGACAAAAAAATGGAGGGCAACTAGGCCCCCTCCAACGCAATTTTTTTCCCAGTCACCCGATCAAAATTTTGAGATAACTATTTTGTTCAGCATGGTCAAAAATATGATAACTATGTCTTTTAGGATGAATTAATCCCCCGAAGTTCCTGGGGGGAGGGCTGAAAGTTATGAACTTTACCCAATGTTAACATATAGTATTGGTTATTGGGAAATATAAAGATGTTTTCAGGGGGGATTTTTTCTGGTAGTGGGGGAGGGGGATGGGTCGGGTGTCATGTGACAGGATCTTTCCATGGAGGAAGTTTTCATGGGGGAAGGGACATTGCTATGACGGGGGTGCCGGATTTCCCAGCATTATTTAAAAAAAGATCAGAAATTAAATAAAAAAACTAGTTTTTAACTGAAAGTAAGGAGCAACATCACAGCTTAAAACGAACAGAAAATATTACGTATATGATTGGGTTCACCCCCTAGTCAATACCTCGCTCTTTAAGCCAAAGATTTTTTAGTACTTTCATAAGAGCTATTTATTCTAATTAACCGCCTTTGTGATTAAGGGGTCATTTTTAAAGATTTAGTACAAAATTTTAACTTTCGCGCTAAAAGCAAGGTATTAACTACGGGAAAAACCCACTACTATACTTATTAAAAATATATGAATATACAAGTTCGTTACATAAGTTATTTCGTAAGTTACGTATATTTATTACTAATAAAAACGTTCGTAAATAAAATTAAACAAGTTTCGAGAAAGCCATTTAACCAAATAAAAGCAAAATTAATATGAAAATTTTGTTGTAATTATTCATCACTGTATACATAATTAGGCAGTAAGTTTACCGCAGATTATTTCTGGCTCTTCATTCTCGGTGCGAACAAAAAGCTCCTCCCACTTATATATGTTTTAGTGGGTTAGTGTGTGTGCGTCAATCAATGAGAAATGGTTCGAAATTGTATTACTCGTAATTGCGAAAGCAGAAAAAAACTTGGTGAGCCGGCCAAGTGGTTTGCAACTGTCCCATCTCACAGGTATGACTATGACTTAATCTATTATTTATGTACAGTGGACTTAACTGATTGGCCTATGTAGGATTTCTAAGAAAGGGGGCGGGGGATTGATGAAATTTGTGAAAATAAGGATTTTTTTTTCTTCTAATAAATGGTGGAATAGATGTGATGGCTTCAGGGGCGGATCCAGGATGATTTTAGGGGGGGTGAAAAATAGGTTGATTCGATAAACTTACGTTAGGAGCAAGTTTAATTAATGCAAACTTGCGTTAATTAGGTAAATTACACTATTTTAGACTACGTTAGGTGGGGGGGGGGTGCCCCATCGCCCCCTCCCTCTGGATACCCCACTGGATAGTTTATCATTTTTTTTTCACGTCGTGATATTTATTTTCTCAGATTGTAGTTCCAGTGAAACTTGAAATTAGTGAAACTAATTACCTGTTTTGGCGGAGAGCCGAGATAAGACTAGTTTCGTTTTCAATCAATGTTTTCGTATGAAATGGGCAGACCTTTCCTGAACTTTAAAGAATAAAAACTTCTCTTTGAAAATCTTTGCACTTTGTGAATTTAGATAGCCTGATTGAGACCAATTTTAGGACTTGGTTTCTAATTATTGGTTGCTGTGGTAAAAGTTTTAAAAGCCAACAATGCTGGTAAAAGGTGAAAAATGCTGTGGTAAAAGGTTTAAAACCAACTCGAGACTTCGAAACCTACTTGTAATTCCTATAAACATCTGAACTAATTTTATATATATATATATATATACATATATATATATATATATATATATATATATATATATATATATATATATATATATATATATATATATATATATATATATATATATATATATATATATATATATATATATATATATATATATATATATATATATATATATATATATATATATATATCGGCGCGTACAAACAGCTCCTCTCATTTGATCTGCTATCAGCGGTCCAATTACCCTGGAACACGTATTTTGGCGGAAACTTTCTCAAAATGCCTTTAAAACCAACTCGAGACTTCGAAACCTACTTTTAATTCCTATAAACATCTGAACTAATTATACATATATATATATATATATATATATATATATATATATATATATATATATATATATATATATATATATATATATATATATATATATATATATATATATATATATATATATATTTTTATATCGGCACGTACAAACAGCTCCTCTCATTTGATGTGCCATCAGCGGTCCAATTACCCTGGAACACGTATTTTGGCGGAAACTTTCTCAAAATGCCTTTGAAACCAACTTGAGACTTCTAAACCTACTTTTAATTCCCAAAAACATCTAATAATAACATTGCACTACTAATTACCGATTTTCATATATGTATTAGAATAAATTAATTTAAAATTAGTTTCTTCAAAATTCAGTGTTCCAACGTTGAAGCCAAGTTTCGCGTTCAAGAGAAATCGGACTTGTCTACCCGTGAAAAGATCTAATGTCGCTTTTGTTTATACGTTCTCTGGAGCACTCGCACCACGGTCCGGGTTTTTATAATGGGTGAGATAGGGAAAGACCATACTGCTAATTATATATACAGTGTTATTCATGTACGGTGAGCCAAAATCAAAACCTACACTAATTAAAAAACGTTCAAAAATGAAATAAAAAAAAACAAGTTTTTTTAACTGAAAGTAAGGAACGACGTTCAAACTTAAAACGAACAGAAATTATTGCGTATATGAAAGGGCCTGTCCCCTCCTCACCGCCTCGCTCTTTGCACTAAAGTTTGACTTTCTCACAACTCTATTTTTTTAAACAATAAAAAACTTTAGCGTAAAGAGCGAGGCGCTGAGGAGGGGACAGCCCCTTTCATATACGGAATAATTTCTGCTCGTTTTAATTTTTAACGTCGTCCCTTACTTTCATTTAAAAAACAAACTTGTTTTTTTTTATTCAATTACTGTATAAGGGAGGATCCATCCTATCCTCGTAACGTTTTTTTCTTTTCAAAAAACTACCCGCAGCACACCAAGCGGCAAATAAGACTCGGTTAAATTGGAGGCAATCCATCGTGTGAAGCATTGGTCTTTATTGTGTAACCCCTTGGTTACAGCCAAAGTATAATCACCTACGGAACAAGTACTGACAAAACTCTCCAAAAGTGACCCCGCGTACCTCAGTGCCTCTAGACGCAAAGTGCTGTACTACTTAATCGCTCCGAGCCAAAATACGGAGTGACCGGGATGAATTGTGTAACTACAGGTTTTAGTTGCTAGGTTCGCATAGGTATACAAAGGGTCACTTTTTTTGTGTGGAGAGGATAGGTTTTTTCAGTACTTGTTCCGTAGGTGATTATACTTTGGTTACAGCTTAGGCCCAGATCTAATAGGTGCGGCGCCTTCTATATATTGAATATTTCAATAAAATATACCTGTCTAGTAGTTTACGTACATAAAAAAATTTTCTAACTTTAACCCATATTGGAGTGTTAATAACTCGTTACAAATGATATATTGTTTGGCTAACGTTTGTGATAAAAGAGTCAAGTATTTTTACTTTATTAACTTGTATACAAAAACTTAGCTAAATTTAGCATCCGAAATATTTAAAAATGTCATTCGGGTAACGTTTCTTGTTTCTAGAATCAGATTTTAGAAAAATTTTTATTTTTATAAAGAAGACCGATGGACGAATTTCTTTAAAAGTACTATTAATTCAAGATGTTGTAGCTTGGGTATTGTTTGTGATTTATTGGAATTTGTTCTATTTAATGCTGTTATAAGATTTAATGGTAACTTATATGAACAAACTATGTATTCTTATAGTTGGTAATGCGAGTCCATTCATAGCGGACCTGTTTTTAAGTCAATTAGAATACAAAAATATGATAAAGCAAAACAGCTCATGCAATGTAAAATATAAACTTTCAAATGATAAGAGATGCATGGACGATCTCTTAGTACTAAATTGTGCAGAGTTCATTGAGATGTCAAAAACTGTTTATCCGCGAGAGTTAATTCTGGAGCCTAGCTATGGGATGGGACGCTCCGACCACTTTTCAGTTTTAAATAATGATATGTAAAATAATAATAAATTATTTTTAAAATATATAATAAAATAGATGTTTTTTATTTTGAAGTAATTAATTTTATATTCCTTGAAAGTAATATACATTCAAATATCACTTATTCAGCTTATTATTCCCAATTATTTAGGTATACAAAAATATACAGTAATTACAAAGATTTTAAAAATTGATGTAAAAAGCTGAGCGAAAAACTGATCTCAAGAGGTTTTTGTGCCAAAAAAATTAGTTGGCAATTCAAAAAATTTTGTTTTATGTATCATGAACTCTTAATTCAATAAACATAAAAACTGTAATAAAATACTGAATAAGATTTTAATATAATTTCTCCTTCGCTTTTCTTTTTTGTAATTTTTAATTTTTAGATTGTTTTCAAACAAGATAGATGATCTTTAAATCTTTAATTGCTTCCAAATACCAGTGAATGACAAAGCTGGAGCAGTGTTCATTTGTTCCAGGATGGTCTCTGCTCGCTGGCCTCTGGAATTTTATTAAGGAAACATTGAAACACTTTTTGTATGTAACTTTTAACAGCTCGACTAGTATGCATGTATTTCACAAGTTTTAACTGACACAGGGATACCATATAGATCTTATGGTAGAGGCTCCACTGTGCCGGGTTAACAAACTAAAGCCTCGAAACCCATGAAGGCAGGTGCTCTTTCTTCTCATGACCCCTAAATAGAAGGTTCTACTTTGAAATAGTTTACTATGTTGAGGTTACTTTTGTTTATAAATTTACAACAATTTACATTTATTGATGAAAACTTTGAATTGATTTTGACATTTCTGTTTGGCTAATGGTTTGGGTATACTGTTTGGTCATATGTAGTTGGATAGATGGGTAAGGTGAAAGCCTCGTTCAAGTGCACATTTGTCTCAAGTGCTGGATTAGGACGACAGTTTTTTTTTTTTCGCCAAGTAATTACCTCTTAAACATAATACACTTTTACGCAGTGCAAAATGTCACCAATATAGGACTATCGCGATTAAATTCAATTTGACATGAACTTAATTTTGCATTTTTGCCGGGAGAAAGATCACGTATGCGTGTTTATTTGTTGGTTTTTCTTCTTTGTTTTCTTCGGGGGTGATCGTATCGAACCAGCGATCGTAGAAGATCAGAAGAGGGCTTTTTTGGTCGGCAATCAAAAGTTCTAATGCCCTTTTAAATGACCAAAAGTATGGGAGGGCAGCTAGCCCCCTTCCCACGCTCATTTTCCCCCAAAGTCGTCGGATAAAATTTCGTGATGGCCATTCTTTTCGCCATAGTCGAAAAAGCTAATAAGTATATCTTTGAGGATGACTTAACCCCCCCATTCCCGGGGGGAAGGGCTGCAAGCTATGAAGTTTGCTTATTGTTTGCATAAAGAATTGGTTATTTGGAACTATACAGACATTTTTTAGGGGGGTTCAGTTAAAGAGGGATGGTTACGTGGGAGGTTCTTTCCATGGAGGAATTTATCGTGGGGTAGGGAAATTATCCATGAAGGGGGAGCCGGATTTCCTAGAATTTATTTTAAAAAAACATCAGAAATGAAATTAAAAAAAATATTTTTTCAAATGAAAGTAAGGAGCAACATTAAAACTTAAAACGAACAGAAATTATTACGTATATGAGGGGGGTCACCCTCTCCTCAATACCTCACTCTTTACGCTAATTGTTGTTTAGAACTTTTAAAAGAGCTTATTATTCTAATTAGACGGCTATTGTGATTTAGTAGTCATTCTTAAAAAATTATAACAAAAACTCAAACTTTAGCGTAAAGAGTGAGGTATTGAGGAGAGGACCACCCGCCTTTTATACGTATAGTTTCTGTACGTTTTAAGTTTTAATTTTGCTCCTTACTTTCAATTAAAAAAACCTGTTTTTTTATTATTTAATATGAAAAATGAAGCTGAAATGAATCATAATATAAAGGTGTAAATATGACACTTTTCTTGTAAATGTTGAGGAACATTTCATAGAAATCCATGGTGTGATTATCTCGTGGGAAATTCCCCATATGTGTGTTCTTTTTGGTAATAAAATGAATTGCTCCAGAGGGGATATTTTCAAATCAGTGGCATGTTTCCGTAGTGCTATCAACAATGTGCTGCTAACACTTTTGCTAACAATTGCTACTGAAATTCTCTAGTAATTTGAAATGTTGTTGGAAAAAACTGGTGATGGATTTGAGATGGATTTTTGATGGATAATAATTCAAAGGTGTAAATATGACATTTTTCTTGGAAATATTGAGGGGGATCTCATAAAAATCCATGTTGTGATTGTCTCATGGGAAATTCGCCTAAAGTGTGCTCTCTTTGGCAGTACATGAATTACTCCAGAGGGAAATTTTCAAATTAATGGCATGTTTCCACCGTTCTGCCAAAAATATGTTAGTACCACTTCTACTAGCAATTATTGTGGAGACTCTGCAGCAGTCTGAAATTTCGCTAAAAAAAAAAAAAAAAAAAAAAATATGTTGATGTATTTTGAACGCAAGGCTAAAAAAAAGAAAATATAAAAATATTTAAGCTTGTAAATTTATTCATCGAAGAAATAAAAATAGTTACTTAAAAACTTTTTCGCAGGCTGACCAATGGTCTACGTTACGCAGGTACCGATCTCCTGATTCGATGCCTTCGGCTGGGAGTGCAGAGCTTGGTTGGGGACAAATTGTCCGGACATGCTTCGGTGCGTGTATGTGCGTGTGTGTGTATATGTATATATATATATATATATATATATATATATATATATATATATATATATATATATATATATATATATATATATATATATATATATATATATATATATATATATATATATATATATATATATATATATATGTAGTAGTAGTGCGAGTGTGTGTGTGTGTGAGTATATATATATATATATATATATATATTATCAACAGATTCTTTTGGGTACCCGTCTGACCGATCGTATTTTAAACAGTAAGCTGGATGAAAAAATGGCTTTCTAGGGCCTTAATGAGAGAAAGGTTGAGATGGCTACAACAATTTCTGTGGATGAAAGATGGCATATTGCCAAAAATCGTAATTTTCGACCAACGATCTAGGGCCGGGCTGACTATACCTTAGAGCCTTAATTTAGAAAAAAAGATTTTTCATGTAAATGACGTCGCATTTGCATTTAAAGAGCAAAAAAGATCCATGATAATATTGCAATAACGCCATGCATTTCATAAAAAATGTTTTTAAAATGTCGCTTTTTTATTGGCATAAAATATGCCTAGAAGAAGATCCCAAAAAAATACCAGGTTATTGGCTAAAAGGGTATTTTTGACAGTATATTATTCTAGGGAGTTTTCAGCCATATTTTTGGGCATGATTCTTGGCGTTTTAACTGGAAGACAGCATAATTTTAGCCCCTTTCCTCAGGAGAAACCCCCCTCTGTCCCAGGAAATCTTTTGTGTATTCTATTTATGCACACATGTTTGCTAGATTGCTTCTTTCTCCTGTTTTCTTTTATTCTATGTTTCTATAATAATTTTATTATCAAGGAGGCACGCTTGTGCCTCTTTAAAGAGTCGACCCACCACAATGTTAAGCGATTTCCGGTCCTAGCGGTCGCAGAGAGACAGGGGTGATTGAATTATCTAGCCCAAGCTCAAACTAAGAAATATGCAAAATTTCACCCCCCCTCCGAATTTATCTTCATGGGAGAAATTGAGCTGGAAGTGTTGATCCTTCCACCACAGCCACCCTTTAAAGTTGTCCAATCAGGCTGAAATTTAGAAGATTAGGTTTCCTAGGGCCTGGGAGCTTATCCTAAAAATTTCAATCCGATCACTCCTTCCCTGTTTTCCAAAAACCAAATATAGCCACTTAATGTTCATCAATTTTTTGTTGTTAGCCACGCCTACAGGCCATAGTTGGCAACGGATCCGGGTGAATGATGACTCCTTCGAAGCGGAATTCAACCTGTTAGGGTCTTTTGACATTTTCAGACCGAAAAAATTATCCCCCGAATTTACATTTACGAAAAACCTCGTTTTCCTATAAGGGCCCATTTTAATTTTTGAAATTCCTAAAAGCATAGTATTTCATTATTAAATTAGATCAAAATAGTCCTCTTAACCTGACAAGACCGACTGTGAGCTTCCAAAAATTCCAGCTCTTTCCCAGAAGTTTTTCTTGTCGAAAAACGAAAATCTTACTTTAACGGTGTTTTCTGTTGCCGAGCCAGTGAAAACAACTAAACAAGTTTCTGATAGTACAGTGGTCAGTATTTCTGTCTGTCGGTGGAAGACCCGGGTTCGATTCCCCGTAAGAGTAAGTTTTTTATATATTGAATTTAAGGTAGTATCTCTTAAATTTAAAGTTTAAAAAAGAAACTCAGTTTCTTTTTTAAATCCAATCTATCAAATCCTTCGGCTCAACAGGCGTCTCCAGAAGAATATCACAGTCGGCCTTCAGCTTACAGCTAAGTCTCCACTGCTTTGATAACATGCCGTATACCCGCATGCTCGAAGAAAAGTTGAAAAAAGAAAATAAGTAATAAACTGTACAAAAACGTGCAGAAATTATTTGAAAAAAACTACGTTTTCTAAAGAGTTAAAGAGGCTGAGTCACAAGTTCGAACATTAAAACGTACAGGGATTAGGAGATATAGTCGGGGGGCTGCCGCCCCCAAAACCCCCCGCTTTTGCAGCCTCTTTTGTTAAGGTTTTTTAAGTCTTGTAGCCTGCAATCAGTTGGTCGTACGGACATGAATGAAACTGTTTCAATGGCATTTTTTTAAATCTTCAGAGAATTGGGTAATGACAACTCAGTTCTTTACAATTATAACTACAAACTTGTCTCTGTGCCAGGTATAGTTATGTATTCAGTGTGATTATGTGTGATGGAAAAATAGATGAACCTGAACCTACCTGAACCTAAACTGCTTGTTTATGCTGAGCCCTTCTTCTGTTCCCTGTTTTTTCTGTTCAAAATTGTTAAGTTCATCACATTATAGCTTGTTATCGGTTAGGGAAAAATCTCCTGTAATAAATCCAGCAAGCAGGCTCAGTACTGTTTCTAATCAAGGAGATGCAATAGGATGTTCTTACGGTAAAAAAATTCAAGCAGACTTCGTTCGTGTTGCAAAGCATTTCTTTGCAAGGGAAAAAGCAGGGGTTGAGGGAGGCGGCAGACCCCAAAAATAAAAATCTTAACAAAAGAGGCTGCAAGAGCGGGGGATTTGGGGGGTGGCAGCCCCCCAACTGTACCTCCTAATCCCTGTCGTTTTAAGGTTCGAACTTGTGACTCAGCCTCTTTAACTCTTTAGAAAACGTAGTTTTTTTCAAATAATCAGAATTAGAGATAGACACCAAAGCAACCAAGATGATTGGTTCTGTCAACGTTTGGGAGTCTTTTAAATTATTCTATCTTTTGTTATTCCATCATTTCTGAAGCTGATTAGGGGTGAAAGAGACAAGGTGATTGAAGGGTGAAAGCAAATCTGACAATATCCTTGGACATTTCTTATCCAAGGTATCAAGAAGAGGGAATGAAGAGGGAACTTTGACATTATGCTATTGGAGAAAGTTTTAAGTCACAGTCAAAGGGATTGGAACGTAGATACTTGTATTCTACAAGAAACATTTTTTTTTTAATAAAAGAAAGGCGATACTCGATTGTTCTTTTTTAGAAAGTCGATGATATATCTGGGTGTGAGTAAGTTTTGTTAATAAAGGACATTTCATACAAAACGGAAATTATGATGCATTGCATAATCAAGTCGTTATTATATGTGAAATATAGCGATAAATATTGAGATGTGGAAAAAAGAGAAGGGAAAAACACTCAATGGTTGTCTGTAAAATTATACGAGACTGATCTGATCTTTTGAAAATATCTTTCACGGCGACTCACATCTGCACTTCGAAGTTTAGCCCGGGAACGTCTGCAGAATTTTTGTTCGGGGGAGGGGGGATAATAATAATATAAAATGGATTGATAATAACAGGTCCCTAGAAATTCAGAGAATTTAGGATTTGACGGGCGAGGGCCCTGATGCCCCTCCACTCTCTTCGTTCGTCTCTGGTTCAATCAGACCGTAAATATGTGATTGCTCCGTAATATAGGAACTTGAGGATGAAGGAGGGGGAAATTCGGACCACCCCTCCCCCCAAAAAAACTCATGGTTTCAGTTGTTTCCTCATAATTTTTTATAATTTATACATATGTTAGCCTTTTTTACGATTTTTTGAAAAGTCGCTACCTCCCTCTAATCTGAAAATCTCTCCTTCAAATAAATTCTTATTTACGTGCGTATTGTGATTGCTAAGTTCAAAATGAAAGAAGTTTTTTTTGTGTCTTAACTTACTTCTAAATTTCTATTTTGCCGTCTCCTTTAAGACAGTTAGAAGGGACCTCGCCTACCTCTCCATCTGAACAAATAGTCATTTCTAACCTGTAATTGGGTACTATGATGGATAAGAAAAATAGGATGGTGTTAGCATTGCCCAAAATAAAGCATTGCCCAAATTTTAGCATTGTTAGCGTTATTGGTCTTATTTACGCTCTTGCCCAAAATAAAGAATTACATTATTAGTATCGAGGGTTCGCCACCTTCCTCCACCTGGTGCTCATTTCGGAGTGCCACACATGCCGCACATTTCTGCAACGCGTAGAACAGCTCTGCCGCGCCTGATACAGTTTTTGCAACGCTTTGCCTGTTTTCGTCACACTTGACACGTTCCACGACTGGTATTAGCTATTTAAGAAAAACCGCGAGACCAATTAACAAGGGTGTACTTCATTGGTGTACTTTCGTCAAAATCCTGGGGGGACAAGTTGGAGCTAATTTTCGCAAATTAAGTGAAAATAACAGTGAAAACTGAAAAATGTGCCATATGTTACCATAATGGTAAAGATATATTAAAGAAAACTGACCTGTTTCTGTGGATGCTTGAATTATACATGCTTATCTTAGTTTTGACAAGATTTTTGAATAAACCAAATTTAACCTGGGGGAAAATGGGGTCTGGAGGGGGCAAACCGAAGTCTGGGTGGGGTAGTTGCCCCCTACTCCATAAAAACTTACGCCCCTGCTAAGCTTGCCGCTCAGGAACTGGTACAATCACATAGATGCACACGGTTGGGATATTCGATTTTTGCCATATTTTTCAATATTTCCGGGGCATTGTCCAAACTAATTCCAGGGGGAATTCCCCTGTGTGCAGACATTTAAAATACAATAGAGGAATTTCATACGCTCTTATCAGTGATAAGCAGCTTTATAGCTTTTATTTTTCTTAATAAAAACCTCCAATCTTAGATAAAATTTGTGCAAAAGTTAATCCCGTGTCACTAAAATTGTTGCAATAGCAATTAACACACTTACTGTAACACAAAGTTACTCAATTACTTATTGCAATTTACATTAATTGTTTGACGGCTTATAATCCGGCACATTTTTACAACTTCGATTCTCAGAAAGTTATATTTTTATTGCTTTTGAATGGATAAGAGATAAGCTAAGCGAATAACTAAAAGATAGGATAATATATAAGCTAAGCAAGAACTAGCTAAGCAATTTCGTCATTACAAATTTAACAATTCTGTAATATCTAAATATAAAAACTAAATAAAACTAAATAAAAAATTCTGTACAATTATGTCTTTTGTTGGTTAAATTCCGTGAAATCAAATGCGAATAGAAAATAGCTTTATTTTGTCAAATTTAGGCAAAATAGAGCTTTTTGGTGGTCTCTGTAATACTGCCAGTATTTCTACCCAGCAAGAATGGAAAATACGGTCATGTAAAAATACGGTTTTGACCTGTTATTTGAGCAACAGAAATATTTTGACATCAAAATGGTTAGAAAAATTCGCTTAATAACATATACAAAATCGGCTAAAACCGGCCCTGCAGAAGTATTTTTTCCAAGGAAAACAGGGGAAATTCTGAATTACAAGTTACACCTTTAACGACACAATTCCCTAAGAAAAAGGGTGGACAAAATTTGTCTGTGAAAGTTTATTTAATTTTTACTATTTTAAGAAGACGTTGACTGCCGTTTCGGTTTTTCTTCTTCTTAAAATCACTCCTTTAGAATTTATATATATATAAAAAGCAATTGAAAAAAAAAACAACTGAAAAAAAAAACCACGCATCCTTGACCTTTCTTGGGGCAAAATTCCACATTTCTGAAGATAGGAGCTTAAAACCTCTACAGTAGGGTTCTCTGATACGCTGAATCTGATGGTGTGACTTTGATTAAGATTCTATGACTTTTAGGGGGTGTTCACCTTTTGTGCGGAAATAATATAAATTTTTTTCAGGCTCGTAACTGTTTATTGGTAAGACCAAACTTGATGAAACTTATATATTTAAAATTAACATAAAAATCTGATTCTTTTGATGTATCTATTGGTATCAAAATTGCGCGTTTTAGAGTTTCTGTTACTATTGAGCCTGGTCCTCCTTCGCTCGTGGTAACGAACTGTTTGAGCCGGTCGCTCCTTACTTACAGTTCGTTACCACGAACTGTTTGATATAGGTATTTTAAAGCTCTGAGTCTGTATTTAGTGATAATAGTTTACACTAACTCCAAGCATCTTACCGTTCATTTTATGATCTTGATCACGCTTTCTGATAAATTTGCTGGGGGAAAAAATTTTAGCTTCAAAAAAGTCCTACGTGGAACTTTAAATAAGCTATGTCGTAAGATTTTATTTCAATAGTTTTCCTGGAAAAGCTTTTCATATATATAATTATTATTTATCAAACAACATAATAAATACATTTTTTTGTGTGTGTTTATGCAATCGAAATTCATTATTTACTATCTATAATAATAATAATAATAAAAGAGATAATAACAGTTATAATATTTTTTACCCTCTTGACAGATGTTACATTGCTCCATGGGCGTAGGCAGCATTAGGCAGCATATTGTCTAGGGGGGGGGGCAGTCGATAGTGTGATGGAGTTTTATCAACTGCTTTTTCCAAACCATCTGCTTTTTCAGCCATATCTAATGTAAATTTGAAGGTCTAGGGGGGGCATCTGCCTCCCCTGCCCCCCCCCCCCTCCCTACGCCCATGCATTGCTCTCATTGAGGAATAAATAAAGGACAGAAAGAATGTACACAAACAAAAATACAAAATATGAAATGAAAAGAAAACGAAAAAATAAAATGATGACTTATTCAACCGAATACAACATAGGAACTAAGAAAATGAAAATACGTGTTTAAACATATCAACACTATTAAAGACGGATGAAATTCAGAGGAAGGTTAACAGTGCGTTATCTACACTTTTAAAATCTTGTCGACACTTTGATCATTTCTTCTGTAATATCAAATACTGTATATTCCTTAACAATGTAAGTATTCCTAATCCACAGGGGAAGACCACGGAAAAAACTTACGGTATCTGAATAGCTACGGATTATTAAGGTGTCTTGTTGTAAATTCTTCCGAATCGCTGTAATAAAATAAACTTGGGGGCGCAAACATTGCATTGTAGCCTTCCTAACCAATCTTTGTCAGACTGCCTATTTATTTTGACAAGCATGCTATAGTTTTAAGTTTTCCATTGATATTTTGTTTAAAATAGGTTTCGCGTGTCCTTACTCCTTAGATGCACCAGGTAGTCGACAGTGTTGCCAACGGTTACTATTGTACCGTTTTTGGTACAATTCAGAGGTCCTGGTACAATGCGGTACATTGGGACATTTTTCGGTGCAATCAAATTTTCTGTTATATATTGGTTTAGCTTGATCCTTTTTTACTCAAATATCTCTTACAAGCTTTATTTCTTCGAAAATTTTGTTCTTGTTGCGGCAAATTTTTTACCTGATGGTACAAATTAGTCTATTGCGATACAGTTGTAGTCGGAGACTGGCACTGTTTGTTTCAAAGCGTTGGCAACACTGGTAGTCGAATAGCTGCTTTAAGCTCGTAATAACTCAAAAACCTTCTAATCATCATGTTTCAGTGAGTTTCTTGATGCTATCGTGGAAGTAACAAAGAGTTACTGAGATTATAATAAGAACCATTTTGATTATATTCTAGATTATGGGTTTTTCTCTCAGTTGGGCGATGCTATCAGGAATGGACCCAGAGCCTTAATTATGATCCCCTAAAGATGTTTTCAAGTTCATGTCTCTACTCGTTCCCTATTTCAAGGCTTAGGTGACGTATAGAAGGCAGCTTAGCCTTGGCAAACAAAAATTCCTTGGTTGAGCATGTTCTTTCTTGCTCTAAGTTTTGGAAACATTCTTTCGTGATTTGAGTAGAAACTCAATCCCTTGGATTTTTTTTTTTTTGGAAATTCAAGACATACTTTTACTAGATCCTTAGACCCTTATAGACCAGTATTTACAAAGTAATGTGCTCAAGACACTTGCCTTAATTCTCATCTTTGCCGTATATTTACTACGGAAAGTGCCACTTTCATAATACTAAGTTTGTATGAGCTCATCAATGGTCAATATGCTTTTGGGAGAAAAACATTTTTTTTTTTTTTTTTTTTTTTTTTTTTTTTTTTAACAATATATGGCTTAAGTTTTGGCACTCACCAATTTCTAAAAGTTTGATTGTCCAAACTCAGCTGCTTTCTAAGATGGTGGAAAATCCATCATCTAGGATTTTACCCACATATTAGGTCCGCTTTTCAAATTAAAAAAATGATACCAAATTAAATAAATTCAATTTTATTCTATTTAATCATAAAACAGTTAAGTTTTTGCTTCAGATCAATTTATTGAATTCTCCGGAAACTCTGGAAATTTTGGAAATTTTCTGGAAATTGCTCCCGGACTACCGTTCAAATACACCCATAATGTTTGAGCTCGGCAAATACAATTGAAGCAAATTATATTTTTCGGCAGTTGTTGTGTTTGTACCCATTAGGTCTATATAAATGTGTTTCAGTTAAATAGTGGCTAAAAATACTTTTTAGATTTTTGAATTTTGCCTTTTGATTAAAAATATCTCTCAGATTTGCCTTTTTTTTAGTTTTGCTTATCTTTATTTTTGTTTTCAGCCCAGTCTGCAGGATGAAGATTTAAATCACCTGACACTGTTTGGTTCGTGTTTTTTCACCCTTTTGCATTAATTGCTTACCAGTGGTGATAGAAATTTCATTCCTTGCTTAAAAAGATGTTCAATCTCATTTATTTTATTTTAAATTGTAAAACAATTAAACTTTAAAACCCTTAGGACTATACCAGGGACATAATGGAAAAAAACAAGATTAAAGTCTATCTCAGTCTAATCCAGTGCTTTTACTATTCCTGTTTTTTTGGGTTCCCCCAAATTTCCTCCTAATTCGATTTTCCGAAATTTTTAACGTTCATAGATGTTAAAATGAAATGCAAATATTTAATTTTCGTTGTTTGGTTTCGTGGAGTTTTCGGGAAACCCAGTTTTTGCCGGGAAATTGCGGGAAATCTTATACAATTTGGGGATAGTGAAAGCAGCGCTTGTTGCTGACTCAAGACTCCAAGAATTTTTTTTCCGTAAATGTTTCTCAATTTAGCTTATTTCTCTGTCCGTACCATGCTACAAAAAGAAAATTAGAAGAAAAATAATCTAAGAGGCATTTTGTACTTTTCCTAAAGACGAAAACTAATAATATATTATAAGATTGGAGCAGCCGCAGGGAAAAGTTCTTGAACCGCGACTTCCCCCAAAATCTGAGAAATATTGCTTAAATGTGTCATTTACGGGAATATATTGGTTTAATAGAATTAATCCTTTTCTTTCACCTCTTCTATCATCTAAATTGATTCAAGTAATTTCTTAGACACGACTGCCTTTCCGGCAACCACGGGTACGAACTCGTTTCTATTAAAAGCGGTATTGAACATCTTTTAGTGAATGATACGGGTTTGGTAACTGGTGCTATTGGCTTTGGTGAAGGGTAGTCAACATTTAGTGCTATCTATTGTCTGTCCAAAAATTTTACTTTGTATTTAATTTTGCCCATTTAATTTTGTCATTATAATGAACTGTTTCTGTGTTCATCTCTATCTTGTGTAAAGTACAGAATAAAAATTTAAAATATAAGTACCAAGTACCACTTTTAAGTTCCAATGACATTAAAATTGAGTCAATTTTTGCTCCCTCCTAGCCCCATTTTTGACTATTCATACCTGAAAACCCTGGTTTTCTAACATTTGTATTCTAGCTGGTTAAAAATTATAACGCCTATAAGGCAGTACCATTTTCTTTTTAAATATATATATATATATATATATATATATATATATATATATATATATATATATATATATATATATATATATATATATATATATATATATATATATATATATATATATATATATATATATATATATATATATATATATATATATATATATATATATTCGTCACTTTCTTGTTAATTTCAAGAAAGTGATGGAAGATTCTTGTAAAAGTTGAAAGATAATCGAACTAATTCTCGTGGGATGATTTCAAAAAGCATGTTTTGAACATCATAATAGCTTTAAAACTCAGAGAGTAGGTTGTAATCTAATAATGGAATAATAATTAAAACTCACAGATCAAAGCTTTAAGGTTGAGATTAATTTTCGAGAAGATTTAATCAGTTTCTATTGTCTCTTAATAACTAGTAATAATAATTTAATAACTATCTCTGTGGGTTGATTTAACTCATTTAGAAAACTGTTTTTCTAATTAGTGGAATTCAAATAACTTTAACAAAAAACAAAAGATTCTCCTCTAATAATACTCTTTTTATTTAAAACAGTAAGCCAAAAAAATCCTCAACCATAAGATTGTATAGATTCTCAATCTTATGTCAAAAAAAGAAAAAAGAAGAATGAGAAACCTATCTTCTTATTTTTCCTTCATCCCGAACCTCAAAAATGAACCCCAAAGCAACAACCAATTATAATAAATCAAACAGTTCGTTTTAAATAACTGTAAGTAAGGAGCGACCCGGCTCAATGGTAACCGAAACTCTAAAAAACGGGATTTTGATACCAATAGATACATCAAAAGAATCAGATTTTAATTCTGATTTCAAATATTTAAGTTTCATCAAGTTTAGTCCTACCCTTAAAAAGTTACGTGCCTGAGAAAAGTTGGCTGATTTTCGAAAAAAAGGGAACGACCCCCTAAAAATTATAGAACCTTAATGAAAGTCACACCATCAGATTCAGCGTATCAGAAAACCCTACTGTAGAGGTTTCAAGCTCCTATCTGCAAAAATGTGGAATTTTCCATTTTTTGCCATAAAAAAGATCACGGATGCGTGTTTATTTGTTTGTTTTTTTTTTTTTTCAGGGGTGATCGTAACGACCCAGTGGTCCTAGATAATCGTAGGAGGGCTCATTGGAACGAAAATTGAAAGTTATATTGCCCTTTTTAAGTGACCAAAAAAAATGGAGGGCAACTAGGCCCCCTCCCACGCTCATTTTTTTCCCAAAGTCACCCGATCAAAATTTTGAGATAGCCATTTTGTTCAGCATGGTCGAAAATATGATAAAAATGTCTTTTAGGATGACTTGATCCCCCAAAGTCCCCAGGGGGAGGGCTGAAAGTTATGAACTTTACTCAATGTTAACATATAGTATTGGTTATTGGGAAGTATACAGACTTTTTCAGAGGAGATTTTTTCCGGTAGGGGGGGGAAGGAGAGGGGCGGGGGCTATATGGAAGGATCTTTCCACGAAGGAGTTTTCATGGGGGAAGGGACATTGCTATGAAGGGGGCGCCGGATTTCCCAAATCCGGCATTATTAAACAAAAAGATCAGAAATTCAATATAAAAAAAAACAAGTTCTTAAACTGATCAACTGATTGTGATTAAGAGGTCTTTTTTAAAGAAATGGAAAAAAAATTAGAACTATAGTTTAAAGAGCAGGGTATTGACTAGGGGGCGAACCCCCTAATATACGTGTTAAAAATTTATGAATATAGAAGTTCGTTACGTAAGTTAATTCTAAGTTACGTATATTTATTACTAATAAAAACGTTCGTAAATAAAATTAAACAAGTTTCGAGAAAGCCATTTAACCAAATATAATATGCAAATTTTGTTTTAATTATTCATGTACGGTGAGCCAAAATCAAAACCTGCATTAATTTAAAAACCTTCAAAAATTAAATAAAAAAACCAAGTTTTTTTAACTGAAAGTAAGAAACGACGTTAAAACTTAACAGGAACAGAAATTATTCCGTATATGAAGGGGGCTGTCCCCTCCTCAACGCCTCGCTCTTTACGCTAAAGTTTGACTTTCTCACAACTCTATTTTTTTAAACAATAAACAAACTTTAGCGTAAAGAGCGAGGCGTTGAGGAGGGGACAGCCCCCTTCATATACGGAATAATTTCTGTTCGTTTTAAGTTTTAACGTTGTTCCTTACTTTCAGTTAAAAAAACTTGTTTTTTTTATTTAATTAAAGAAAAGCCTTCATCAGAATTTCGTTCTTAACTACTTTTTTTGTGTGGATGAGTATCTCTGATATCCCAGTTGTTATATTTTTTAGGTCATAATTTTTTTTTTTAGGTCTTTTTTTTAGGATAAGCACCGGGTTAAGCCACAGAGAAAATACTTTAAAAAAATCGTGTGACTCAAAAACTCATTGTTCTTTTTACTGGTTAGAAATTTTTCACAAAAGAGCCAATCTGATGAAATTTAACTTTTCCTTAATATTACCGGCTTCTTCATGTAGAAAAACAGGAAAACCAACCAGGTTTAAAGGCGGGGTTTGTTTGGCTCTCTGATATACACTTAAAAAAAAATGGGGTTGGCTTACGACAATGCCTCACAGGTGTAAATCGATGAAATTTAATAAAGAATTTTACCATGGAACTATAGGAGAATAAAGTCTCTTTTTCTCTAGTGGAACGAAAAAGTGGCAGGATTGATCATTTTTTTACATAGTTAGGCAGTATTTTTTCAGTCTTGTAAGCCTAAACCACGCTTATTTATTGCGTGGCAGTAGGTGGCGGGATTAATCAAGCTTTTCATATGGCTAAGTGTTTTTTTTTCAGTTGTGTAAGTCTAAACCTCGTCTATTTATTAAGTGGCTGCACAGGATGAAGTAGGTGGCGTGGTTGGATATTTTTTTTTCAGTCGTTTAAGTCTAAACCACGCTTATGCATTTTAAAATATGATAAACTATGGTGTTCTGTATTTATTTACATGCAATAGTTTTATAATATATTTATGTGTATTTCAAAGCTGGTAGAGCCATACAAAACTGATACAAATAAGTATAATAAATAAGCAGGTTCAAATAAGTAAATTTTACGCCTATGTGTAAGCCTTTGAACACTTTAACATATAATTGTCTATTGCCACTATATAAGAATATAACACACCATATAATACTATAAATATAATATAAATATTATTATTAGTATGATGTGACTGTCTGTATCCGATGGGATAGCCCGCTCATATTTGCTGAGCTTGTCAGACATGTGAAAAACAGTTCTTATATGAAGGGGGGGGTACTTTCATTTCTTTGGTGTTTACAAATATTTTAGAATCCTCTTCATTGGTCAGCTAGCAATAAGGTAAAGTTTCAGGTGGGTTGGGGGGGGGGGTCAGTGT